>NC_070640.1:6366871-6439371 GCF_947347685.1 Pleuronectes platessa | reverse complement strand
GTCTGAACTGGACTTTCACCATGAAAACTGCAAGTTCAAAATAATGGAGTGAACCTGATGTGAGTGCTGGACCTTCCTCATTCAGCTGAAGATAACTAATAGTACTAGTTAATTCAAAATGTTGTGTTAACTAATTGACACTCTTCACTAAATATAATGCTGAGTCAGGTAAGGTAATAAGTAGTTCATGTTTCGCTCTTTGTTTCCTGTTTCTGAGGAACTCTTGTTGTTGTGTTGTTCATTGACAGTTGTCTGTCCTTCGTGACTCTTCATCATTCCACAAACACAAAACTCTCTCCTTCCGTCCTCGACACAAACACACACTCTTCCCGTCCTCGACACAAACACACACTTGTACCTGGATGGAGTTGGCAGATACGCCCCAGGCAAAATCACACGGGAACACTCCCTGCGCTGGTCTGTTCTCTGGAAGCTCCGGGAAACCGTTTCTCTGGATGACGTTTCTTAGGAAATAAAAAATGATGATCACATTAGGAGGAGCTGAGAGGGAAAAAACTACATCTGTAGAATACATCACTGTAGATTATATCACTATAGATTATATAGCCTTTAAACAGATCAAACTTGTTTTATAACCTCTTTTGCTTAGATTTTTGTTATGAGAAAGCTGCTTATTATATATTTGTGTATTTTCCTTTGTAATTTCTTACTTTATTGTCATTGTGTTTGCACAATGACAATAAAGTTCTTAAACCTAATGTGTGTATGTGTAGTGAGCACAAACAGATGTTTCGTGGTATTCAAAGGGTAAACAATTAAATACATGAGCGTAATATGATCATTGGCATTTACACCGGACTTTTGATTGTTGTATAAACGAATAGGACTTGTTCACATTTTGTTTAAATTCCAAATTTTGTGTGAATATTTAATAACACAGGATCCGATTTCAGTTTGTTATCTGCAGCAGTTGTTTTCCACTGAAGCAACAGTCAATTATTTACCTTCAGTAGAAAAATGTAACGACTCAGCAAAGTGACTAAATTAAACTTGAAAACACGGCGACAGGTTTTTAATCATCTGTGCCACCGTGTTGTTCTTCCCGTGTGGAAACCCCCACTCAGCAGTGTTCACCTGTAGAAGGTGGCAGACGTCTTGGGCTCCCTCTTCATGTCCAGAGTGTTGAAGTCCACGTAGTAGAGTCCTCGTCGGATGATGTATTCCCTGTGCCACTCGAACCCGTCGATCAGAGACCAGGCGGTGTAGCCAATCACATTCACTTTGTCTATCACGATCGCTGCATGGGACACACAGACAGAAAGACAGACACAGACAAACACAGAGAGACACAGAGAGACACACAGACAGAACAAAGAGACACAGAGAGACACACAGACACATAGACAGAAAGACAGACACAGACAAACACAGAGAGAGACACACAGACAGAAAGACAGACACAGACAAACACAGAGAGACACAGAGAGACACACAGACAGAACAAAGAGACACAGAGAGACACACAGACACACAGACAGAAAGACAGACACAGACAAACACAGAGAGACACAGAGAGACACACAGACAGAACAAAGAGACACAGAGAGACACACAGACACATAGACAGAAAGACAGACACAGACAAACACACAGAGAGACACACAGACAGAAAGACAGACACAGACAAACACACAGAGAGACACACAGACAGAAAGACAGACACAGACACACACAGACAGAAAGACACAGGCAGAACAAAGAGACACAGAGAGACACACAGACAGAAAGACAGACACAGACACACACAGACAGAAAGACACAGGCAGAACAAAGAGACACAGAGAGACACACAGACACATAGAAAGACAGGCAGACACAGACAAACACAGAGAGACACAGAGAGACACACAGACAGAAAGACAGACACAGACAAACACAGAGAGACACACAGACAGAAAGACAGACACAGACAAACACAGAGAGACACACAGACAGACACCAACAGATACAGACAGACAGAGACAGACAGACATAGACAGATACAGAGAGACACAGACAGGCCGACACAGACACAACACAAACAAACACAGAAAGACACAGACAAACACAGACAGACACAGACAGAGAGACACAGACAGACACAGACAGACAGACACAGACAGACACAGACAGACACAGACAGACAGACACAGACAGACAGACAGACAGACAAACACAGACAGACACAGAGAGACACAGCCACAGACAGACAAACACAGGCAGATTGAAGTGGTTGCTTCTCTTAATGTCTCATTTGAAAATGGCTCCATGTCCATATTAGGGATTTGACCTCCGTGCTGCTGTGATGGGTCAGAACTCACATTTCAGGGCCTCAGCGATGAACCTCTTCAGGTAGTACATGTGTTTGGGGTCTTCAGTCTTTGTGGTGCCGGAGACGTACCTGTGTGGAGCAGCAGTGAAAACAACGTGTTCAGCAAACACCGGAGCAGCACACAGGAAACACCACCAGAGCGGACACCTACCAGCCGCTCTGCACCACGAAGATGGGCGGCCGGTCGTACTCGGCGTTGACCCAGTAGAGCAGCATCCTCAGGTCCAGGTCCTCCTGCTGCCCGAACTTCAGGCTGTCGTTGATGAGCTGGAAGCTGAGGGCCGCTCCGTGGGAGAGGGCGAAGAAGTCCGCCGTTCCCCTCACCTGCTCCCTCTCCTCCTGCGTGAAGGTGGGAAGCCGGGAGCCCAGCCTGGCCCTCATGCAGGGGGGGTAGTCCCCGTCTGTGAACAGCGGCCGGGCGAACCAGCCCAGGACGTGGTCCAGGGAGCACTGGCACTCACGCAGGCTCTCCAGGCGGGTGCGGCTGGGCTTGATCCAGTGAGAGGCCAGAGCCATGGACAGCTTGCCCTGCTGTCGGGGGCGGTAGTGTCGGTCGTAGAGGTGCCACACAGCCGCGTGAGCCTGGAGGACAAACAGACACAGAGAGAGAGAAGTGATGGAGATGGAGGAGGAGGAGGAGGAGGAGGAAGAGGAGGAAGAGGAGGAGAAGGAGGAGGAGGATAACATGGTAAGGAAATGATGAAGGAAGGAGAAGAAAAGTTTGAGAAGGATGGATTGAAGATATTCCTTCAGTTGAACTTCATTTCATTCCTCAAAAAGTTTCATAAAAGTTTATAAACTTTCTTTTTTTTTTGCAATTTCTACAATAATAACAGGTCAGTCCAAATAAAGTACTTTACTTTTGATAAGATAGGATAGACTTTTACAGAAAGAGTCAAATAGAATAAACCAATAGAGTATTAAGTTTAAAAATATATATAGTGTATACGGAGTTAATACTGAACCAGTGCTTAATAGAAATAAAATGAGTTACTATCAAAGTATAGCTGCAATAGAAAGTATATAATATAATGATAGTGAGTAATATGTTAATAGTAATATGAAGTTATATTGTACATGATATGATGTTATGAGTATTTGACACGTTTAGTTAAAACAATACTTCTACCACAGAATCACATAAATACAACTTTTGGACACACAAGCACCTCGTAAACCTGGTTTTGGAATGTTGCTTTATAAACAAAGTTTATTATTATTATTATTCTAAAAACTTAGATACATAATACATGTTTATGATGTGAAACCACGTGCACCTTCAGCAGGTTGTGTCCCACCCGGAACGGCAGGTCGGGGTCGCTCTTGATCCCGGGGGCGACCACTCCAGTACCGTACCCGTGACGCGCCACCACGAACGGGTTATCGATGGTGATCCAGATCTTCACGTCGTCCCCGAAGGTCTGGAAGCAGAAGTCCGCGTACTCCTTGAAGATGCCCACCATCTCCGGGTTGCTCCAGCCGCCGAGGCTCTGCTGCAGGTGGTCGGGCAGGTCCCAGTGGTACAGCGTGACCACCGGCTGCACTCGGATCTCCTTCAGCCTCCGGATGAGCGTCCGGTAGTAGTTGGTGCCGATCTCGTTGTGGCTCCCGCGCGTCCCGTTGGGGAACATCCGGGCCCAGGACAGGGAGAAGCGGTAGTGGCTGACCCCGAGCTGCCGGATGGCTCGGATGTCGGCTTGTGTGTTGTGGTAGCTGTCGCTGCCCACGTCCCCGGTGACCTTCCGGTTCCCTCCGCGCGTAAAAGTGTCCCAAATGGAGAGCCCCTTGCCGTCCTTCTCGAACGCGCCCTCCACCTGGTACGCGGCCGTGCCCACCGCCCAGACGAAGTCCCCGGGGAAGGTGTCGTAGAGGAAAGCCTTGTCTCCGGGATAAGACATTTTGCTGAAGCGACTCCACGTTTTCAGGCCAGCGTTGGGTTTGGCGGAGCCGAGGGGGGCGAGCAGCGCGAGGAGGGCGAGCAGGGCGCGCATGGCTCCGGGCTGTTCTGGCCTCGGACGTCCAGTTCTCCGCTCCGCTCTTCACCTGACCATGCTTTGGAGGGGTTTCGGTGATTACACAGGGGACAGTGGAGTGAAGCCAGCCAGCTGTGAACCCCCCGCACGCACCACCTCTCCAGACCTGTCAATTATTACCCAGAGCGCCTGACGCACGAAGCTCTCCAAGCACGACTTGATGGTGCCAGATCCCGAATGATCAATCTCCTGTGGAGCGAGGGCGCAGTTTGATCCATGGGGTCTCATCGAGAGGAGCGAGGCAGGAGGGTGACCCAGGTGCCGGAGCCTCCACGTGACCTCCACAGCACCATGATCATACATCCTCAGCTCCTAATCTCATAGGAGGCCATTCAAGTGTCACATGTCACAGCCTCATCTGCATCTCTCACTGGCTCAAGTTCAGCAGGCAGATGATGGGGTGAGAGAGGAGGGTGAGGAGGAGGGTGAGAGGAGGGTGAGAGAGGAGATATGCAAACAGCCCAACCGGTTACCCACACAGCACCACGGTCACCCTCCTTCCTTATCTTCCTGCTCTCAGCTCCTGTTGCTCGGAAACTCAGGCCTCTTAGTGCATCTGGACATTTTGGTCCATGACACAACACCTGCATTAGTGTGTGTGTGTGTGTGTGTGTGTGTGTGTGTGTGTGTGTTTGAACTTGGAGTTACTGAGCCTAAAATATTTTAGATATATAAATAATCTTTAATTGTGTTGAGCCGAAACAATTATTTGCTTGACAGAAACAAATTAATTTAGCTTTTTTACGATAATATTTCAATCCCAATTTATTCTAATTACTTAGTTATTCAAACTATTCAAAGTTTTGTTATAACACAATGTTTTATGATATTTTACAGAGAAAACTATCAAATAATGAGCAGTTTGAATGGAAATCATTAGGCACTGAAGATCAAAAACAGTTTGAGAAAACTCTTTGTTATTTACACAGATAATATAAGTTTAAGAATATTAAAATGGGATCAACTGGCAACGAACAACTTCAGTCCCAGTAGAAAACACTGGTGACCTGAGCAAACTGGTACGTTTATGTTTCTGTCATATAAGTGAACCAACAATATGTGATGATGTAATCTCAATGAATAAGAAAATAAATCACAAACATAAAGAATCATTCTCATTTTAAGTGAACTAAGAAAATTAAAAAGATTTAAAAAAATGGGGGTTTCTCTCAGTGCCAGTGGTTTGGTTGATTTATATTTAAACCGTCCTGTTGATCCCTATTTAACTGCACAAGTCAAAAGGATAAGGAGAATTAATTGGAGAATTAACTTTATAATTAACGTTTTTCACAGTCCATGTTCTCTTCATTGAGTGAATCTGAACAGGAACTCAGAGACGTTCAGCTCAGTGAGCGACGGAGCCGAGGACGGTCGACCTTCATTAGATTTGCCTCCGAGAGCAGCTGTGTTTTCATCTGATGTAGGAAACCAGCATCAGTGCTTATAGTCAGTCATGGATCATAACCAGGGTGTGAACGTGGTGTGTGTGTGTGTGTGTGGGGGGGGGGGGGGGGTCCACCGAGTTGTGCTGTGCTGGAAAGTTCAGATCTCAAGCATACTTATACATAAATTAACATGAAGCAGAGTGAGTCAGTGTATAAACACAGGAGGAACAGATCAAATGGGGCCAGGTGGTGAAACACAGACAGGTTTTCTTAATCTGTGGGTTTTTATGATTTCATCCACATCAAACATTGTTCCTGTGATTTCAAACTGTCTCTTCAATCAGGTGAGATTTAGAAAGAAACCAAACCAAAGAGACAGTTTATGGGCGAGCCGATACCATCCTTCACAGACAAATCAGTATCTGCATTTTTGTTTGCTGATATGAAAACGTTTAATTTATAAAATAACCACTGCAGAATATCAAGTTCTTATTTAATATTCAATAACTTTGATGGTGTTTGTGTTGTCTTTTAATTTGTAGATATTTATAATAGATTGAATGGTTTAAACTGCTAAATATTAAGAGTCAATGAGGTTTCTTTGTCATAAGGTACTTCAATATGGGATTTTGGAGCAGATCCAAATAGAATTAAAGTCTGGTGAATTTAAATGTGGTTCTGTTGGGACTTGGAGGGATTCAAGCTACTGAGTGACACAAGTTTTTAATATCAGTATCATTTAAATTTGTATTTGTAAAGAAAAATCAATAACAGCTTCTAATACAAGCTTTTTTAACAATTCTAAGAAGGTTTTGATTGCACAGTGTGTTTAAAAGTAAAAAACAATTATAGATGTTGATAAATTAAGGCAAAACCAAAACTAAATTTGTGGTATTTAGAAAAAAAAAACTTGAACTGTAGCCAACGAGCTCGAGACACTTGGGCCTGATCAGCGTCTCAGCTGAAGGAATCCCGGCTGCTGGTGTCGACAAGAACGAGTGAAGACAAGTGAAATAAAGAGAAGCGGAGCGGCTCAGGTTTTATAGAGAATTATATTGATACAACGGAGGATGTGACTGGGTGGATGTGAAGTTAAATCAGCAGTAAAACTACAACCACGGCTGCTCAGGACTTCTGTCTACCGGTAAACACAAACCTAAAAATGAGACGCACACTACAATCGATTTTAGAGGCAACTCTACGCTGGGACAGGTTTCTGACAAATTTTTTTTTTAGCTTTTCAAAACCAGGTAAAAAACAAACAAACAAAAAAACGTATTAATATACAGAGCTGTAAACAAAAACAGATGATTTCTTTTTCAAGGTAAAATGACACAATTAAGGTCACAAAAAAAAAAAAAAAGGTATAATGGTTAATCTCAATCAGTTTTTAAAAGTGGGACACAGAGGGAAGTCTGATAAGCAACACTGCTTAATGGGAGCATTTTAATAATAATAATTATAATAATAATGATATCGGTGGGAAAAGGCTTTGCAGCATCCCCCCCCCCTCCCCCAGTCAGCATCGAACACAACAACAGAACATGGAACAGACACGAGAGACTATTTACAAGAGCGTGATCTTTTTTGCCGTTTTTCTGTTAAAACCATTTCTACTTGACGTGGCGGACATCTTCACAATGCGACACAATGCAACGAACCACAGCTGATGACACTGGATGTACTGATGCTGTGTGCGTGTGGTATATGCAAGTGTGGGAGTTTGTGTAACAGTAGGGACCATCGGCGTATGAAAAGTTTAAAAAGTTCAATGTCCATGTTTTTCTTTCCCACGTCATTCGTCCACGACTTTAGAGTAGACTCAGGATCTTCTTCTTTGAGCTCATCTTCTTCGCCCCGCTGCCTTCTTGCGACCCTGAGGAAAAACAACAACAACAAACAAAGTGAAAACTCTGGACAGTAATCTGGGGTTTTTAAGCTGCTCTGTACTTCTTGGTCTAAGACGCAGAATTCCCTGAAATGATGAATCCGTTCTGTACCTTCGGTGTTGGCTCGTCCTCCTGCTCCTCCTCCTCCTCCTCTTCTTCATCCTCTTCCTCCTCCTCTTCTTTAGCAGCAGCTGCCTTCGATCGACCGCCACGACTACGAGGGGACACAAACTCAATCAGAACGATTCGTCATGCGGCAGGAAGACATCTTTTTAAAACATGACGATGACACGTCAGCACCGCCCACATGGGCACGAGGCTGCAGCCTGACTCAACAGTTCTTTTTTTGTCACGGTGCTAAATGTCATAAAGAAGCAGCTCCGTCAGATAAAACAGGAAATGAACACTACTGCACACCAGAGGATTTTAAACTCTTGACCGATTTCAATAAAGTATTGAAATAAGTGATTTTTAATCTTTTAAAAATCAGAACACACACTGGAGGATTTGGCCAGAGCGTAAAAGCAAACACTAGATAGTTAGAATCTGACAGAAAGAGTGAGACTCTTCTTCTACAGTTTTTTATTAAATGGCAGTTTGCAATCAACTTTTGGATGCTCTACCGCCACCTTCTGAACTGGAGTATGGAAAACTTGTGTGATTGAACGTGACGACGGAGGAAAAATCAAACATGGAGGAGGACCGAGGTCGTGTGGATGAAATCATTTCATTGAGCCTCTTACGCTGGTTTCTTGGCTGGCGGCTGAGCTGATTTGGGCGGACGACCTCTCCTCTTCTGTGGCGTCGACTCTGTGGACTCCGAGCTGTTCAGAGAGGAAAACCAGAGTCAAGACTGAATCTGACTGACAGGAATCGATCGGAATTATTATGAGTGAAGCCGAGTGACTGGACAGACGACTGGTTTTCTGTCTCTTACCCTTGAGATCGCCGCGGCGTCCTGGTTGGTCTTCCTGCTTTGGTCTTCACCTCCACATTTTCACTGCTCTTGTCCTCCTCCTCCTCAACGTCCTCCTCCTCTGCTGCTGCTACTACTTCCGCCTCGGCCTTGTCCTCTTCCTCCTCCTCCTCCTCTTCGTCCTCCTCCTCTGGTGGAGGAGCTGCCTTCTTTCGCCCCCTCTTCCCCTTTGCGGGTGTGTCCTGACTGGCAGCGGCGGATTTCGGAGGCCGGCCCCTGCGTCCTTTCTTCGGCGGGCTGTTCTGTTCGTCCTCCGGCCGATTGTCCTCATCCCACTGCTCCTCCGCCTCGGCAGCCGTGGTCGTGTTGGCTACCGCCTTCTTGCGCCCGCGTTTTGGTTTGCTGTCCTGGTCCTCGCTGGAGGCCACGCCACGCTTGCGACCCCGGGGCTTTTCAATTTCCTGTGAAAGAGACAAGAGAACATGGTTGACGACCGGTTTCCTGCTGCAGAATGTGGGATTGATTTGTTTATACCTGTAATGAAGACGACAGTTAAAATCAATGTATGCAATTTATATTTTCGGAGGATTGTTAAACTAAAACTAAAGACGGAGGGCGATGCAGCTGCTGTGGAACCTGTTATGTGAGACAGTTGACACACACAGAGTTCTTGCTGATCCTATCTTGACTTCAATCCAGCTGGTGTTTGCTCAGTGGAATCAAAACACAGAGACACAAGGGTTTATGACCGGCGACACTTCACTGGATCACAGCAACACGCCCGTGTCTACTTGTGCCAAGACACTGTGTGAGATAATGTCTCATTTTTATTTTTGCAGCAACAGTAAAACAATCAGGGAAACGTCTCGTTTTCATCTTTTATAACGTTATAGTTTCACAAGATTTGAAATTTATGATCAAATTGGATAAAACAACCCAATTGTTTAACTGTAATAAAAACGAAATTACAGTTACTATGACCCTAACCCTTTCTAACTGGAGATGGAGACACCAAAGAACAACTGAGTGATTGTTCCAGAATGATTGATGAAGCTGTCAGAAGATATTTATACACATGACAGAACATCATCAAGAAAACGCTGATGATCATTTTCACTCTGATTAAACACAAATAACTTTCACTTATGAAGCAGCTAAAGAGCATGAGAAAAGAAAACATAGAAGCTGTGAATGAATTATAGTCAAATCAATGTCAGTATATATATGATGAGGTGTAATACCTTGTCGGTGCTGTCGGCTCTTTTTAGGCTGAAGTCCTCGTTTTCACTTTGATCCATTTCTGTGCTCTCGAGTCTGAAATACAAGAATCACTCAATCCTTACTGTTTTATACACAGCAGTGAAAAATGTAACTCAAGGTGCAAAAAGAGATTCTAAGATGCAGACACCTTTTCTTTCTTTAGTCTTTTACAACCTATGTGCATAACTCAGTGAACAGCTCCACTCTCTGTGCTGTGAGACAGTTTCCCTGCACCTGGATTTGATGGGTCTGAACTTGGATTTGCCTTTAGACAGATGTGTGTGGTGTTATGTGATGTCTACCTGGCCTTGCTGCGTTGGGGGGAGCCGGGGTTTGACGAGGAGTCGTCGTTGCTGGCGGTCTCCATGCGAGAAGCTTTGCTCTGGATCGGTTTCCCTGCTGACGCCAGCGGCTTGTTCACTGCCCCCAGAACGTTTGCAGACTTGGGCTGGAGGAGACGAGGAGTTCCAGTCAACAAAACACAAAAACAACAACAATACATAGAGATTTGATTAGGCTTACCTTTCCTGGTGTGAAGAATGCCTTCATCTCTGGTGGGAGATAGTTTTTTGTGTTGCTGAAATTCTGAAAGAGAACAACAACAACCACCTCCAAAATCAAACACATGCTGAGGATTATGAGAAGATGGGTTTTCTGCCAAACAACGTCATTAGTCACAATGTGATCATTCCTCTGGAAACAAGCCCAGGAGGTAAACTCAAAACACCAGTGTGAACACACAGGTTCCTATTGGCTACCACAAGAAGGAGAATATATATCAGCTGTTTATCTGTGTTTCTTAAATGCACCTTTCAAAGAGGTTTACATGCATACACTAAAACTAATGACGTACAATAAAAAATGCTTTTTAAATGGTTTTCACGAGAATGCTGTGGGGGGGGGGGGGGGGGGGGGGGAGTACCAACCTTGTCGGGTTTGGTGAAATAGCGTGAGGGCAGCACCGGATCTTTAGGAGACTCCAGGCTGTAGGTGGTGCTCTTCGACATGACAATGTTCATGGCTACGTCACACACTGTGTAGAGTTTCTGTAGAGGAAAAACACACACGTCTGGTTAGGAGGAGGATACTTGGGACAGCATTTATATAAACCTTCTGTAGATTATAAATGTATTTAAACTTGTCGTGTGCACCTCGTTGGTTTTGGGATCGGTGGAGGCCTGGGCGTCTTTCGTCAGTTTGATGTTTTCTACCATTTTCCTGATGAAGGCGTGGCTGTTGTTCTCGTTCTTGGCCATGATGATCTCCAGCACGAACCACAGAGCCCTGACAAGGAGGAGAGGTTTGACATCAGCACACCGGGCAGCCATGATTGTTAGCATTTGCCTTTAAAGCTCTTGGCAGATGAAATGTATGACTAATGGAAACAGTAGCAGCAGAAGTCAAACTGGGGGGGGGTCATATCATCCTTTCTGACCTTTTTAAATCAGCAACCAGGACTTTGTCTCTCACTACTTACTCTTTAATTTCTTTGAGCTGCTCGATGTCTTGCACTTTGACGTAGTCTGGGTCGTGTGCCAGCAGGTGGACGGTGTAGGGCACCACGTACTCCGGCAGCAGAGAGAACAGCTTGTCTGTGGAGCACACGAGGTAAATATTAAAACCTTTACCTCATAACAACAGGGCTACGGCTGGAATATTCTTATCCCAGCCTCTTTGTTATGGTGAAGTGAAAGAGCTTTAGATTGTTATTCGATACACAATCCTGCAACAGATGGTGTGGCCCCCATCGAGATCTGATCTCCAGTCTGACATTACATAAAGAGACATTAGAAACTAGACACAGAATAACTGGCAAGATCATTGATTGAAGTTTTTCTCTATTATTGGTTGCAAGGTAATTAATAAAGATTGATTGATCAGGGTCATTATTTTCAAAAGAATCTTCGCTTTTAGTGTCTAAAACTTTAACACGGTACTGTACTAAGTTTCAAATGTCCTGCAACAGAATTTCTTTGAGCTGCTTCAAACAATAAACAACAACCGTCATATGATGTTTTTTCTTTACCGCTGAGTGCCGCATGCTGCTTGAGATACTCTCTGCGAATGTTGACGTTTTTCACCAGGCACTGGCGAGCATGAGCCCGCCTCTCTTTAACGGGGTCCTTCGCACACAGAGCGAACACGGCCATGTATTCCAGAGGCAGCCGGAGGCGGCACAGGCCACGATGGAGCTTCTGGGAATAACACTGCCGCACCTGGTAGCACTCATCCTGTGGAGCAGAGAAAGAAACAAAGACAATGATGAGGAGGAGGAGGAGGAGGAGAAGGAGGAGGAGGAGGAAGAGGAAGAGGAGGAGGAGGAGACAGCGATGAAAGGGTTCAGAGAACGATTGAGTAATACATCATTTAAAAACACAATATAAAATCAAAACTATAGAAATCAAAACTATGATGCAAAGAATATTTTTTGAATAAGAGGGGATATGAGGCCGTTCTTACATTGATGACGAGAGCACACAGCTGATATTGCTCCAGTGTGATGATTTCGTGGTAGCAGGGCTCCTGTGCCAGCTTCAGCAGGGCGGACGCCGCTGCCAGCCGCAGCCTCGACATGTCTGGTTTACTGGAGGATGAGAGGAGGGAGACGGAGACAAAGATTTCTTTATACTTCTGAAAATGTGCTTACGATTCAATCCCCTGCGTCCCCTCGGCTCCACAATATCCAAAAACCAGCGCTTCACTGGAAATTACATGATTCTAATCTGGAGACAAAGGTTTCTCTGAGCTGCTCTAGAAACACACACACACTTTGTCTAATGAAGAAGAAAAGGCTTTATCGTTTACCCCATCCTGCCTTGCTCAGTCAGGTCTCCGTCACTGTGTAGAATAGCAGTCAACATCCTCAAGGTGGAGTTGCCTGATTTGCTCTGGTTGTTCTTCACTCCCAGCAGCCACCTCACCATCAGCTTTATTCCCTGGATCTGAACAGAGGAGGGTCAGAGGTCAAAAACCATACAAAACAAGATTATGATGATATGGAAATTGATATAAGTAGTGTTCAGGATTAACAGAGTTCACTGCTGACCTTGGCCAGAGTCTCCGTAGATACTTCTTCATCAGAAACCCAAAGTTTGGTCGTCTTTTTGCCTGGAATCTACAAAACAACAAAACTGTAAAAACCTGACATCACAAGACATAAATCTGTCCAAGGAGCTCCGAGCGGTATCGATTCAGGCTTTCACCAAAACAAAAGATCACGTGCTTTACCCTGTCGTTCATGAGCAGATCCTTCACGATGAAATTGGCAACGAGAGATTTGAGCGGCGCGGCGAACTGCTCTGGGGCCAGCTGAGCGAGGTGACCCAGGGTGGTCAGAGGCGTGATGAGCTGCTCCAGGTTTGCAGGGTCCAGACCTTTGTGCAGAGGCTGTGGAAACACGTAACATTTCATTGACTGACGGAGAATCAACAGAATGTCTTCACGTCATGGTCAGTAAGACTCAGTTCAGTTTCTTCACTGTTTACCCTGTTAACAGCACATGAAGTCAAAACTGAGTTTTGCTAAGGGTGGGATCCTTTTGATATTTAAATAATACACAAAAAATACAATTGAAAAGGTTATAAAGGCTGATTTGTTTGTAGTGGTTTTTGATTTTATATGTTAAAAAGTATAAAGACAAACAGATGATACTGACTGACCTCAAAGATTTGGGCGAAGTGTGTGTCTCTGTTGGTGAACATGGTGTTGATGCAGTGGATGGCATACTTCGCCTGGCGAGGGGGGCCCCTCTTGGCTTTGGCCTGCAGTACCGGCAATAAAACACTAGGGGGAGCAGGAGAGGGTAACACGTTTAAAACCCAGCAGTAAGAATAGTGTTAACTTACAGAGGGCAGTGTGCTCTGGGCCAGGGTTTGAATGCTGGAGTGTGACTGCACACATCCTGCTGTAAACATCAGTGAGGCGATGGAAACGTACGACTTGATGTTTGGGAAACTCTCTTCCAGCTTGCTGCCGGTGTTCTTGAAGATCTGCAGCGCGGCCTCGGCCACCTTCTCGTCGTCCATCTTCAGACATCCCAGCAGGGACTCGAACGTCTCCGCGGAGTGGAACGACACCGGGTGTGTGAACGACAGCACCTGTGGAGAGGAACAACGACAGCTCAAACAACCAGACGACTCCTGATGAATAAGGATCAATACTCTCTGAAGAAGAGGGTGAAAATAAACTCGCAGGAAAAGATGGGACACGTGTTCGCGCCATCATTATTAATGTGACAAATATGTTTTCATGACTACAGTGACTGCTGCTGGCTCCACTCCCAGGGCAAACCTGCAGGACAGCACGTTCCATTTCTGGATGTTCATTTTCTTCCCGTTTGTCGTTCTCTAATTATTTCACTCAACCCCAAGTGAAAAGAAAAATGTTATATTTAGACCTCAATTCATACTGATCAGAGCACAGAGCCTATAATTCAGTACATTTTATTAAATGGAGCAATAACATGAGATAATGAAATGAGTTCCAACATCATACATTCATCATTGATACAAAGTGGTGTCCAGCTGCCATTTCTACCTTCAACAGTTCCAGTCCTGCTCTGATGGCCTCTTCAGTGGGAACGCCCTCTTCCTCATCATCCGCTGTTCCATCTATCGATTTGTTCACTTGTTTTACCAAAGCACTGATGGATGATAGAAGAGATGAAAGAAGGTCAAATAGTGCACGACTCAATCTCAACTTGCTGGCCATTTGTCATCCCTGAGTTAATATGACTGTACCTGATGGATTCTGTGTCGATGTGTACAGGGGCAATCCTCTCCAGCAGGAACTTGACCATTTCCAGGAATGGATTGCTGGGTTGTTTGGGGCTGCCCAGCTTTTTAGTGATGTCTCTCTGAAGATAATATATAGAAATAATTAAAAAGGAATATTGGTTAAAAAAAAGTATCATTCTGAAATGCAGAGAAGCCTCTGGGAGATGAAAGGATTGTCAGGTTAGTAATTTAGCTATTTTTAGACCTGGTCATGTATTTTGGGTCTTACCACAGTAAAATTATAACCTCTACTTCACATAAAATACGGTTTTACTACAAAAATGTAACGAACATATTCAACAAAGATACAGAAGATGGTGAATTGAAATATTCTACAAAAGTTTGAAAATGTTTCGTTTTTTTCTTAGCATTTTGGTACCAAACACATTCAAAACTAGTGATTGCTGACATTCATTTAACCATGAATCCAAGCTGTCAACATGCTTTGTGATAATGACAATATGAAAACCACCTGTTACTTAAAATACTGATTTAATGAAAACAGGGCAACTACAAAAAGGTGATTTCTCACAGTAACTCACCACACAAACTTCCGCTTGCTTGCAGGAGCAGCTGGGACTGACTAAGGTTTCCAACTGATCTCTGATCCGCTCGTCATCTTCCAGGACCTGAGCCAGCTTCTTCACAAAGTCCTGAGCCTTACCCGGGTCCGGCAGGTTCCCTTTAGACACACAGGATTCAAAGCTTATTGGGGGTAAGGTCTTCCAGTTTCTGATTTCCCTCCATTAAATTAGTAAGCCTTTAATTCAAACCACTAGTTGCTTTTTTAAAATCACTTACTTGTGATCACCATGACTTTGGCAAATACAGCTTTGCTGGATGCTTCAGACTATAATAAATAACAAAACAACAAAAACAAGATTAGAAACACAAGATGAGGGTACATTCATTTATCTGTTTGCTTTTATAGAAGCGTGAGAATTACCTTGGGCTTTTTAACCAAGTCCAGCAGGTCTTTGACGTTATGTCTCAGCAGATTCTGGCACTTCCACATCTCATTCAGAGCTCTGAGGCACCGAGGAGGAGGGGGAGGAAACAAAAGGTTGGACAACAAATCTGGATGAGGTGCTGTAGTAGATCAGTGGAGTAAGAAGTGTATTACTATTCCTAACCATTAGATGAGTTATTTCAAAATAAGTTATTTCTAGATTAAATTATTATATTGTTTACAAAACCCCTTTTCCACTTGTAAAAAAAACCTGCAGACATGGATAGAATCAGTTCATCTGGGTCAAATGAGTGTGTAGGACACACAATCAGCCCAGGCTCCGATCAGCAGTAATGTAAATGAAACACAGGGGTGAACGTGCCAATTTGGCAGAACAATGAGTTGAGCGAGCGCCTCAGTGAATTTGTGACGTCAAACATGACGCAGCTGGGGAAAAAACTAAAAAGGCAAACTCCTCTACTGACCAAAGGCAAAGGAATCAATCACCTCTTTTAAGTGGGTTTATCTAAGTTGAATTAACTGCAGATTTTGGCATAAAAAGCCATAATTTCCTTTTCCAAATCTTCACTTGACAACATGAACAGAACTATCTTAATCCTAAAACTGTGTGTGTGAGTGAGAGAAACTTACTTGACAGCATTAGTGTCCAGGGTGGCATACAGGTAATAAAGACACTTCATCCTCTCTGTGGTTTCCAGGTTGTGAGGAACCATGTACTGGGCGAAGACTCGCTCCACCAGTAACCTAAGCACACAAGGATACAAATTTACATTACATTACATTACATTAGGTCATTTGGCTGACGCTTTTGTCCAAAGCGACTTACAATTAGTACACCCAACATTTATGAGGGGCCATTTAGGGGTTCAGTGTCTTGCCAAGGACACTTCGGCATGCAGATGGGGAAGAGTGGGGATTGAACCTTCTTGTTGGAGAAGGACCATTCTACCCCCTAGGCCACACCGCCCTAATTTAAAGCTGGAGATTTAAAGTACGGGAGTTTTAATAATAAAGCAACATCTGTGAGCCGTCGCCCAATGAGTTCACAAAATGCTGATGAAGTCCATCAGAGCCAAGTGCATCTCCCTGTATTTAGCAGTAGACCAGCATTTTTAAATCTGGCTTCTGTGGCATTATTCCTGAGCTTGTGCATTTATGCATTTGATGCCAACCAGCAATGAATGGTTTGCCAGCGCAGCAAAGGGGAGCGACCAGACGACAGAGAAGGCTTCAGTAAAAGCCTATAGCGGAAAAAACCTCAGGAGAGGAGAAGTTTTGGAAGCTCCAGTTACACACACTTTCACACACTCGGGAACTGCCTGATACAATACAGGATTTTCCTGTTGGCAGCTGAGCAGCTCCCCTGCAAAGAGTCATTCAGAGATTAACTGCACCTTCAAGCATTTCTCTGAAGTTACATCTGAGACAGCAGAGCTTTGTGAATTTGTTGTTTTTTCATTTAGTTTTTTTTTTTGCAGAGGTTCCCACTTTGCCTCTCCATGGCTCATTGACTTGACGTTTCACAGAATGACTTTCAACAGACCCCGGAGAGCCGCTGCAGGTTCTCCATGTTGGTTGAATAACAAACACCAAATTTTCCAGTTAAATATGAAGCGATGATTCAAGAATTCAAGAATCTCAAAGCGTATAGAGTATAATCAGCATCGTTAGGAAACAGATTTAAATACTTGGAAACACTTCTTTAATGGGGTGCTTTGATTTTCCTACACTTTTAAGACAACTGACAGAAACACATGCTCACACATACCTGTCATCAATGCTGTTCTGGTAGTAGATATGAAGAAGCTTGTCTTTGATCCACGATATCTGCTTAGAGGCCTCCCTGCCTCCTTCTCCCTGCAGTGAGTACTTCCTGTAGATCGATGCCAGACCCATCATGGCTTCCTTACGTACACGCCACTGATAACACAGGAAGACAAACAGAGACAACTAGTTCAATCTGAGCTTTATTGGTTTCTACATTGGTCATAAACCCTAGAAGAATAACTATCGCTTTATTAAAGCAGGGTGGCAGGATCGATGTAAACACTACATAGATAAAAAGCCCTATATATTGTTGACAAGTTATATTGCTTGACTTGGCAAAATAGAAACAAAAACCTATTTCTTGCCAAACATGCAGCAGTCCTTTAGGAATGAACAGCCGTCTTCCCCAGATTAGCACAGCGGGGATGGTCGAGTTAGCTAAACACACCACATGTCTCGGTATCAAATGTTGGATTGTAAGACGAGGGGGGGGGAGGAGTTTTCCCCGAAAGGAAACTTCATGAGTCAGCAGAAGAAGAAAAAGGGAGAACTTATACACAGCCATGATTTGCTACAAAGTGGATGAAACAGTCCAAAATGCAGCTAAATGAAATATAACACAGATTTGGGATGTATAATGAAATCTACGCTGAAAACAAGAGGCAATAAGTGAGAAATACCACAAACTACATCATCTAATAAAGCAGAGAGGCATCTTCATTAATTAATTAGACCCAATCACTGTAACAAGCAGGAAGGCTCATGAAGAGGAATCGAACCGTAACATAACTATGGGCTTTACTCCTGGTTACCAGACACCTCATATTGCCCAATTCTTTATTCTTGAAAGCAAATAACATTGTGCTGACAGGTAGTGTTGAAAATGAGATGAGGATTACTCATATTGAAGCTGAGAGGTCTACATATTTGATTATTTTTCTGCCGGTCATATTTCTGGTCTTAATATATTAGTGATGTTTAAGCACAACAGAAAATCCAACTTAGGTATTTAATGTTATAAAACAATAATCAGCTGATATGAAATAAATCTGAAAGCTTCCTTGCTGTATTGTCCTGACCTACATGCAACACATTAAAAACTGTATGAGATCATGCAAACACATTCACAGAACTTACTCTTTTGTCCAGGGTCCTCTCCTTTACAAAATTGAGCAAAGCATCATTGACTAGAGACAAGTCTTTCTTGGCAGCGGTTACTATAGAGACGATGACATCATGGCGAATGGCCTCCTCTGGGTCATGTGATCTGACTCTCAAGTATTCTGGGAGAGAAACACAGGAACAAACGAGTGGGATGTGAGGAAAGAAAAAAAGAAACAGCCACTTCAAACACAGAGAAAATACTGGCGACTGCTTCTTTATCAATCTGAATTACACACTCAGACTCGCTGCAGTGATTTCAATGGGTTTTAAACCGATTTGACATAAGAGCAGGTTTTCCAAAAAATAAGCGATTTGCCCAGAAGTCAGTTGATATCAGCTGATTTACCTGTGAGGTCCTTGGCCAGGTCCGGGTGGTTCATGAGACAGTGACTGGCAAACTTAACACACTCCAGTCTGATAGGCACATGGATGTCATTAAACCTTCAGGGGAGAAAAACAAACAAACTTCACTGACAGCAACTACAAGGCAAAAAAAAAAACACAAACAGCCTTGAGCATATTTGCTGCATACACACACATTCAGGCTTCGTCCACACTAATGTTTTCATCTTACAGCGTTTCAGAACTAAAACGATCTGTGTTTTTAGCTCCATATTGTAAATAACCTCTGGTAGCACTAACCCATCTGAAAACGCATATACCATGACCGTTCATGTTCACTGAGCTTGTCGGTGTAAACAGGAAGCAAATTGTCTACTCTGCAGTTTGTTTGTTTTGTTACAGACAACATTACGGATGAGGAACAGCCACGGTGAAAGTAAGAGCAGGGATTTCTGTTGTCGAGCGGACGATGAGGTGAGGCTGTTACTGACAGTAAGTGTTTAGCCTTCACCGCTGCTGGTAGAGTCAAGACTGATAAAAACCAATAGGGAAGAGAGTGTGGGTGCATTTTCGAAAAAGCAACTGCGTTTACAGATCCCTTCCTGAGATTTTGGTAGTACTGTGGACGTCAGCTCAGGCGAACATATGGCAACAGTGATGCATTTTAAAACTAGAGGTTAGTGTGAATGAAGCACCAGAATCTCACAAGGACAAATTTCTGTATTTGTAATGTAATAAAGTCATAAACTCATAAAAGAGACACAAAACAAACTTATCCCAAAGTAAATATAGCAAACTCATCTTCCAAGATGTTGTAGTTTAAACAAATAAAAACTAATTAAGCAAAGCAAATCCAATTATGGCGTGAGACTAATAGGAAACAATAACGGTGAAAACTCTTCATGTGTCTCTGAAAGTATCAAAACACAGGCACTTAAAGACTTTTCCATGGATCTGCAGTTGCCATTGCCACATCTCTGAAACCCACCTGCCCAGGTAACACTGCCAGAGTGGTTTGTTCTGCGCAGCCAGCTCAGAGTCCTTGGCTCCAAACATCTTAGCCAGCAGCTTCACCACCTGCAGCCTCTCGTCATTATCATTACTCTGCAGAGACACAGCGGAGGACAGAAATCATGCACAGAGTTTGTGGATTGTACCGACACGCCAAGTCATTTACATCAACGCCACTGGAAACATGAATCTTTCCATAGCACACAGAGGCAGCAGTTTATTTGGCCGCAATGTGTTTTCTATAGGACAAAAAGGATTGAAGTTGAGGAAACGCTAGAGACAATCAGAAGCAGAGACAAAAGGAGGACAAGAGTTAGGTTGAGGAAAAGAAGTGAGGATGAAAGGATGAAAAAGCAGCAGGGTGAGAAAGAATAGCAAGAGGGAGTGAGAGGAGTTTTGCTGGTTTACTTTCACAGGAGAAAGAGGAATAGAGCGAAGGTAAGAGAAAGATTGAGCGAGACAGAGAGAGCTTGTGTCGTCTGTGGGGGAGAGATTTTATCGCAGCTATTATTTTGAGGAGGCAGCAGTGATCTACGCTCCCACCGAACAGTTAATGAGCGTTATCCATCAGCAGGATGCCTTGATGAGACACTGCAGAGGCAACATTATGCTGACTGGCTGCCTTATCTTTCTAATATGAAACAACAAACCTACACAGGGAAGAGAAAATGTACATTTCTGCAGTTAATGAGTCGGAGAATTCAGGTTTTTAGTCTGGTGTGTCGATAAACTCAAAATATCAATATTAGCATTAGTATTGCTGCTGCTTCTGTTTCTGTACAAGCAACTGATTTAGAGTAAAACACAAGATTAATGATGTTTATTATCTCTGCAGATGAGATTATGTTTTTTTTCCCCTGTCCCTCTGTAGGTTTGTCTGGTTGGTTGTTTGTCAGAAGGCTGAAACAAAACAACTAGTGGACAGATTTACATGAATCTTAGTGGAAGCGACATGAGCAAAGAAAGAAACCATTGAATTTCTTCTTTTCCATTTTCACCAATTTCCCAGGAAATGAATGGATCTTGATGATAAAACTTTGTTGCAGCTTGATTAAATTTAAGAGGATTCTTGTCTATTCTAGCTTTACTTATGATATGAACTGCAGGATGCTCAGAGAGAAAAACAAACAGCTTCGATATTTATCTGAAAGAGAGATTTTACCTTGAGTTTAAACTCGAGCTGAGGCAGCACAGAGAGCAGAAGGTGGCTGTCGATGTTGTAAAGCTCCAAGATGAGGTCAAACACATGCTCGGACAGATCGCTGACCGAGGTCTTTCCCAGCATCAGCACCTGGTTGAAGAACTGGTGAAGGAGAAAGAGAGGGAGGAATAATGGTTTTAGATTTTCTTGATATGTGGCTCCTGGTTCATTGCCTTCAATGCAACTTTGAAGTTGGTCGGTGATAAATGTGATGAGGCTGGGCCTTAGTATTTGGATGAATCAAATGTTTTCTGTTTAACAGCTGATTTTAACATCCACTCTATCATTTGCTCTGATATGAGCCTGTTACATCGCCAAGAAAATGACAGCATGAGGCGCCCTGGTTCCGTGGCAGAATTTGTATCCTGCTCTTCTTGTTAGTAGACATGAGGCAAACTCTGTGGTTACAGTTCAAACCTTTTCAAATGTTACAGCAGGGAAAAGCATTGTTTCTGAATTTCATTACAAGTATACCAGATGAGGAGGTTCCTGATTTCAATGTATCAAGTATTAAATGTAGGAAGAAAATCACCACCCAGCTACAAAGACTAAATAAACAAGGGTGTGTTAATCTTACATTAGTGATGTAAGGCTCAATGGCCTGAGCGGTCCTCTTCAGCAAAGCTTTGGCCAGGTCATAAGCTTGTTTGTTCAAATTCTAGACAGACAGAAAAACAACAGGTGAATACAAACAGCAGGTCAGAAACACGTCCATGTGCGTTTGTGACAGAAACTTATAGATTGTTCTTGAACCTCATTAGGAAGATTGAAGCAGACTGCATTACCAGTTGTGTCCTGCAGGGGTCTCATTGAATTACAGGGTATGGAAAATGATGTTGGCCTTAATCTAATGATGATTTTCAACTCAATTCAGATCATCATCCGATACGGAGCAGTTTCTCATATTAACTTCATGATAGAACTAAGAGTGTGTGTTTGTGGATGTGTGTTGCTGTCATGTCTGCCTCATTGTGCACGTTACCTTGTGTGCTGGCACCAGGTTCACCAACACTGTGTCCAACAGCTCCTGTGACACAGTGTCTCCCTCGCAGATGATGGAGCTCATCAGGTCCACCATGTGCATGTGCACCTTCTGGTTGTGGCCATTGCTACGGACACGGGGAACAGAGCAAGAAAGGTCAAAGGGCAAGATAGGCATCACTGCATGATTTTAAATATGACATTCAAAATGAAATATTCCTACATATTTCTGTGCTGGGTGACCAAGCTGCAGTTTATGCACCACAGTTGAGATTTACTTTGATGGAAGCAGTGGTTTGTATAGGTTCATGTTGTTTGCTTACTTAATTTCTCCTTCTGAAAAATCACTGATACTATGAACACACACATACACTGTGGGTGTACTTGATCATAATGATCTGCATCAGAGGGGGAGGCAAAGCTTATTACAGAGATTTGTATCTCAGCAACTGTTGTCCAGGCTTTACTAGTCTCATTACCTCCCATTCACTGAATTGTAGACACACACACACACACACACACACACACACACACACACACACACACACACACACACACACACACACACACACACACACACACACACACACACACACACACACACACACACACACACACACACACACACACACACACACACACACACACACACACACACACACACACACACACACACACACACAGCATTCCCTTGCACCTTCTAGCTCACTGCAAACATTTCAAAAGGGAACCAGAGTTCTTTAGATTCATCCTGTATAAAAAGACCATTGTGTAAGCACAACCTTGACCCACACTAACACACACACACACTTTGTTCCAGTGGCAAAGATCCAACTCTACTGCTGCAGAATTCAGCCCTGAAGGTTGTGTTGAGTGGGGTGAAATTGAGAATGGGGGGGATGGGGGTATAGGGTGAAAAGGGGAACGGGGGGGGAGGGCAATCAAAGACAAACAGCCACACTCGGTTGGTTTCATGATGTAGCAGCAGAGACAACCTGAGGTACTGAAAGGAGAAAAGGCCACACAGGCTCATTCTGTTATGCTCAGGGCTGCCACAGCTGAAAACATCATGGACATGTAGACAGAGATATGAACAATAACACTGAACAAGGGGGACCGTGTAAGATTTGATTCAAAAGGACTTACTTGATGACCTGGAAGAGTGTTCTGTAAAGCTGGGTGAATATCTCATTGCTGTCTTCGAGCTCAAAGCAAATATTGTAGGACTTCACCCATGCTATGTTCTGAACAATGAGAGAGGAGGCAGGACGTTAGTGACAATGCGACTCACAATGCAAATGCAAATTAGGAAGGTGACAGAACGAGTGCGGTGAGGGTGGTGGAGGACCGCCGTGTCCAAATCCGTCAAATGGACTGTTCTTGTAAACACTCAGCGGAGGCAAGTTGAGTAAGACAACAGTATGGGCAAACAGTAAAATACATATATGTCTGAACACATGTGCAAATAGAATCCATTACAAAGTGTCAGTGTTGTCCCTGCAGACCACTGACTGAACGTAAAGGAAACCAGTTGACCAGCTGACAGAAACAGATGCACCAGTGACATCCTGTCTAAACAGACTGAACAGACTTTTTGGGCGTTTTGAACGACTATTATAAAAAGGTGGTCACACAGTTTATACTCTGCAGCGCAGCGTCCTGCTGCATAAGCCAATGAGAATTATTGAATAAAAATGCAAAAATATTATTTGGGTGCAGGCGTGCAGCAGTAGGTGAATCTGACTCACTAAGTGCCACAGCGAACAATCACCAGCAAATCAGGGTGGAACACTTTCAGCCGCAGCTTTTCCCTTTAAGCCGGTTCAGAAAGTCATTGTTACCGGTTAGAGTAACACTCAGTCAGTTATCACCACATCAGAACGGAGAATTGTACAGAACTATTAAACCTTTTCTTCAGCTCCAACAAATCCACAGAGTGAGACATCTTCTCTCTCGTAGCTAATGTCACATTCCTGTCACATGTGGCAAACTCCCGGGGGAAATTTACAATCCAATGTTTATGTTTTTGAATGATGATCTTCAGCATTAAGGTCAAGAGGTTCATAGAAATGGGGGTTTATGAAACTAAGAAGGCTCCAGCTGTGTTTGTGAATGTTTCAGGTACAAATTTGCTTGTAAATGAATTACTAGAGAAAAGCACAAGATATATTTGTCTCTGTCTGGGCAGCAAACTAAGAGTAGAGTAGAGAGCTCTGTGTCTCCCACTCAGGGACATTCGGCCATCTGACTTTCACAGAAAGTAACGTGTCCAAAAAGTGGTTTGATTTATTGCTCGCTGCTTCTTTGGAAAAAAAAATAAAAAAATCACTGCGGGGTTCTAATAATAGAAACTATTCGTACACGATAAAGTATTCATTCAAATAACAGTAAATACAAGTCGACTTGAAAACAAAATATGTTTGCTTCCAATTAGACCCAACTTGCTTTGATTTCCCGAGGGAGTAGACTCAGTAGTACTCAGATTCAAGTAAACTCAGATACACAAACAACTACTGTAAGAGTAAATAAAACTACTGAGGGATTTTGGCTGATGATGTTTGAAGGGCTAGTGAAGTCAAACATTTGATATGATGCTGCAGCCGGGAGGAGATGGAAAACAAAACTGCAGATATAAACATGTTTCCTATAAGTAACCCAAAGTGATATAGTTTTGAAGTCATATCTCTCAGCTCTACCAAATAGGCTTCTGTTGCACAGCAGGAGGGACAGTGCGTGTCATTGTGTCACCACTGCTTCCTTTGTGTCTCAACACTCGTCTTCCACATTATTAATTCAACACATGGTTGCATAAGCGAGCAAATTTCCAGATGTCAAATACTATGAACAATTTAAACTGATCAAATTCAAATAACACCTGACAGTGTTTTTCTTTGCACAGAATGAGCCATAAGGTCAGAAACTCATACGGCAAATGAAATCCGGACTGGGTGGAGTGGTCCACATTCACCTTGGGAGAAAGTGTCCCAGCTGCCATTTATAACCCGTTCAATAAAAGATCAGTTCACCATCAGAAAGCAACAACCACTGGTTTCTCTTCCCTGACTGACTAACAGTAGATTACATCTAACACAGAGGGAGGAAACTTTGCATCAACATGTGTAAATTAAGTGAAAAGCAAAAGTGAAAAACAAGCTGTTACAAAACACATCCGTCCCAAAACTAGCAGCTTCACCCACAAAGCTTTTTAAACACAGATTCCCACTGAAGCTCGGCTTGATTTTGAGGAGAGGCTCTGTCAAGGAGATTTGGCCTAAATTACCATGGAACTCATCCATAACATTTCCTACATATCAGTTTGTGTTTAACAATTCCCCATCAATCATGTTTTTTTAAATCACTCTGCCTGGAATAATAATGGTTTGGCATGAAGATCTTTCTCCGCAGTAAAATTTAAATCCCTGTTTAAATCTTTATTGCTTTTACTCCTCCCTCCCTTATTTTCAATCTACATTGTTTTTAGCAGCTCACAAGTTGCCTTCTACTTCTGTGAAAGCTTCACTCTCAGTGTGTATGTGCACTAAAAGGTGTCAGGTTTCCACATTGCACCTGTTAAAATGACATATTGGACCATTATGGCTTCCAAACTCAAATATCCTGCTCCTACGTTGATGTCTTGAACAGATCAGATTATAGGAAACACAGATATTCTCTTTTCAGCTTAATGTGACCATAACATCAAACTACATCATCCTGCACGGTGAAGCTTAATCATCCCAGTGAAGTAACAAGCAGAAGAAAACATCTTTAGCTCTAAGTTTCTCGTCACGGCTGGATTGTGAGGTAGTAATTTAAAGAATGCGACAGGCTTTAACAAGTTCTGCTTTTCTGAGCCTTCTTTATGAATCATCAATCAGGTTTGGGACCTGTATAAAGCTGTGGTGAAGTTCCAGTAGCCAGTTCCCAGCTGGCAAAATATCCAGATTTGTTAAGGGCCACTGGTGACACATCTCTTATCCAACCTTTCATCTCTTAATGTGCTTTTGATCAGAAATGTAGAACACGTCTACGTAGAAGGCTTCTCATTTAACTGACCGTTTAACTGGGTTTAAATATCACTGGTGGCAGACCGTGTTAGCTGCCTTTAATTGGTGCAGATTCTTTAATGGCTAAATCTAATGTGCTCTCTGCCAGCTGTGTGCCAAGGATTGTTCTGAGGAGGAAAGTCACAGTTCTCTGTAACATCTTCGACAACAGAGAGGTTTGTTTTTCCATGTTCCCTTATCTTAAGAAATCAGATCAAGTCACACATTTTCAGGAAAATGTCTTAGGGAATTTTTTATGAATGTCATATCAATATTTTAGCTTCATAGTTCTGAATCTGGAAATCCTTTGATTCTCGTTTCATTTCCACTTTGTAGCTACAGATCGTGAGGCATTGATTAGAGAGCTTTGAGTTCGAGATACTTGATCAAACGAAAAGGAATTCAGACTCACACAGATTCAACCCTGGAGTTTGATTTGATAAAGTCACTCACCTCGAGCAGGTAGAAGTATCTGTTGAACTGGGCGCTCTTGGTGTCCTCCAGTCCTTTGAGTTGTCTGGTGATGAACATGAAAATGTCCTGCAGACAATAAAGAAACACACAATGAAGGCTCAACACACACACACAAAGTTGTAGTCACTTGCCTAACTTCCAATAGAAGAAACTTAAAATAGCTGAACAAACAATAAGAAGCAATTATGCATGTAATGATTTGTGTCTGGCTAACAAACAGCCTGGGTTTACATTGATCTATAAAAAGATTCATGCCATTATAAGTCTTCCGCCACATGCTGCACAAAGTTATGGCCTACTTCAGGGTAGATGCAATTAGGTTAAGTAATTAAAACACTGAGCAATTATGATGGAGCAAGGGAACGTACCTTAAGTTTTTCTGGGGAGGTGTAAGGAGCCTCCGGGGCGTAAATCCTGAATATGTCCGCGAGACAGCAGGCCACCAGCAGACGGACGTCCTTGTCTGGGTGTTTGAGGAAGAAGTCCGAGGCCAGGTGGAGGGCCAGGTTCAGGTACAGCTCCTTCTCCTCCTCAGAGTCCTGGTCCATGTCCATGAAGGTCTTCACAACCATCTGGACGAGGGGTGAGGGTTTTAAATGGAGAGAGTAGAGATCAGTGGGTTTTTTTTGCCTAAGA
Organism: Pleuronectes platessa; assembly: GCF_947347685.1. NCBI lineage: Eukaryota > Metazoa > Chordata > Actinopteri > Pleuronectiformes > Pleuronectidae > Pleuronectes > Pleuronectes platessa. Next base: position 6,412,192 of record NC_070640.1, on the reverse strand, counting down.
GTTTGTCTGTTTATCTAACCTGGGAACCATAAGTCTAGGGCACTGAGATCAGTTTGCTCTGTTGCACCATGCAAATACAACAATCAAATATTTATATCAATAACGCATTGGTCAATTACTCATATATAAGAGTCTTAATGGCAACATTTGGAGCTCAATATTTATACAACAAAACTTAAACATTATGACTAATAATTGCTGCAGAAAGTTAGAAAGACACCAACCTTGAGCCTGCGGACCATTTCCTCCTTGGAGATTTTGTCAGATATCTCCTTGACCCCCGGGGGGTAGGTCACCTTCCCTTCTGCGGCTCGAGCTTTAGAGTGAGCCATCCTCTTTAGCTCTTCACTGCCTGAGGAGAGAGAGAGAGAGAAAGTTTGTTAAGAAACATCTGAGAGCAAGAGAGAAGGAGCTGGAAACCCCCAAATCTTAGAGGAATTGCCAATCAACACTGTTAACTACTTGCAACCCAGGGGAAATCTCTCCTAATGCGGTTACTGGTTCGCAGTCTGGAAACAGCTTCCTACAAACTGAAATTGCTGTATTCAGAATTGACTTTTCACTGCGAGCTGCAGCGATAATTATCTCCCACAATTCATTACTGCTGCCAACCGCCTGTCAAAGATTATACCCGACTCATGTTTGGGGCATTCATATAATGCAAAATGGGCTTTGATTTTCCATTTCAATCTAGTGCACCTCTCATGGCCACAGAAGTCACACTGCTCTCTGCTAGACAACTGAACAGCCTGACCCCCGCGGCTGCTTTCTGTCCATTTGAGAAATTTAAAAAAGAGACAAACTAGTTCTCAGCACGGCTCAGACACTTTCAGAGAGTCAGGGTTTGTAGGCGTGTGTCTCCATGCTCAGGTGCTCATTTGTAAGTATATTGGCACTCAACCCTGTATAATGTAAATTCAGCCCGACAGCGGTCGTGTCAGCCACGTTGACGACAGCCTGTTGACAAACTTAATTTTATGGTGATTTGTTAGTTGTCAGCAGGAGAGTTCCAGGAAGACAGTTCTGAGATCAGTATCTCTCCCAAGGACACTTTGACAAGGGGACCGGAGGAGATAAGGATCAAACCACCAACCGTGTGATTAATGCGACAACCGGGGCCGAAGCAGCGCGACGTCGGAGTCTCTTAGTTCATCTCTAAGCACATCCTGGAAATATTGAACTAAGGGCTGCAATTAATACAATTTATCATATCATTCACGGATTTTGAAATGTGAGGATTATCTTTTTTTGTGTATACGACGATAATCTGAACACATTTGTGCTTTTGTCCATTAGTTGGAATTAAAGCAAGATGAAAATATCACATTTAGTTCGTGGAAACTGGTGAGAAATGTTTCACAGACTAAATTATGAATGTTTTCTTCGTATTAAGTCATCATTATCTATATCCAAGTCATCTGTGCTGAAATTACATGGCTGGTTGAATAATACAAGATTATTTTTGTGTGGTATACAGAAACACCTTTGTTAATGTTGAGCAGCTGTAACGTGGAATGGACTATGGGTATTTCACACTAGATGTTAGTCATTAGCTGAGATGTACAGTAAAGCCCTGACCAGCACCAAAGTGAGCCACTTCTTAACATCAGGGATTTAAATACTTCCTGAAAATAGCTCCCAAGAAACACCATCTCTATGGCCCCTTATTTCGTGGCAGCTTTGTAAAACGGGTGATGTTTGTGAACCTTGCATCTTCTTTTTCCAGATTGTTAACCAGCTCCATTTCTCTCCTGGTTTAATGAGTCTTACAGAAACAGTGTCCTCCTCCATAAAAAATATCTTGCGGAACAAAACAAATTGTATACTTGTGCGACTCGATGCTATTTCCAGACTATGTGACGAACCGAAAGCTCCAAATGAGAATATATGACATTGCTTATTTACATTTTTAACTTGGCAAAGTTAGGTTTGTGGGTTGGTTTGTCAGCAGGATTATGCAAAGGACTGCTGGAAGGATGAGACATGGACCAAGGAGGAACACATCCATTACATTTTGGGGGGCAAATCCAGGTATGATGAGGAAGGGCATTTTTCAACATTTACATCAATTTCACACAGAATAAATCTGGCATATTTAGGAGGAAGATAACTATGAGCAAGTGCAATTCGGTGCCGCTCAACTAAATTTAAGGGGACTGTTGTGTATATGTGTTTTTCTTTAAGCTTTTCTACATTTTAGATTGACACTAATGTCATCATATTGTAAATTTATACACTATTTATTTGTACTCTAGGTACTAACAGTTCCTATTTGTGTTTAAGTGTCTGTGTAAGTACTTCTTTGTTGTTTATAGCTGTGTCGTCTTTTCCACCATCAACCTGCAGATGAAAACTTGCATCGTTCCTTTGGAATAAATAAACATGAACATAAACCGCTTGGCCTTGGTGGAGAGATCCTCTACTCTGAGTCCTTCTCCTGATTTTATTACAAACAATAGACCATTTATAAACATCTGACTTAGACAGATCCTTTGGCAGATTTCAGAGTTAAGTGTAGAACTACTGTGCAACGACAGCATTTCCACCAAGGTAAATTTCGTCTCTCTTTTTTCCCACTCCGGCTGCCATATATGACAAGTTTGGCACTTAGGCGGCTTTCACTGGTTAATGACCAAAATTGACTGAAGTGTAATATGCCTCAGAACTCGAGCCTGCGGAACATATAAATGGTGTTTCTGTCCTGCTCCAATATCACACCCTACAAAATCCACCCAAATACTTGCATGTATACTGCTAACAGCTGCTTTTACATGAATGAACAGACGATCTGGCTTTTTTGTGTGACTACAGACTTGTTTGTGATTTTCTCATAACACATTTATCTCTGAAGGACAATTGATTATTGTGAAGGAGCGCGGGTCAATAGGTCTGCCGGCTGACAAAGGCTCTTTGTGGCTTTGATTTAGAGGCCAGACTGCAACACCGAGTTTTTAATCGCAATCCAACAATTTTCCGCAGTTGTACTCTGGCTTTTACACACAAATACACAAAACACACCCACACACATTCACAAAGCCAAAAGCACAAACTGGACACTGGCAGGCAGCCAGCTCGCTTGATTCTGACCTTCTGTTCCACCGCACAGCTGCTGCCAAATTTGAGTCCATATCTCTCTCCATCTACCGCATTGACACAGAGAGCGCTGGCGGCCAATCAAAGTAGAGTAATTCTCGACTTAGGGACGGTCTGGGCACCATCCATCCGGGAGACATTCACTTCCAATAAGAAGCCGAACCAAGTGATCACACACAGGCCAACTTCACCCCACGGTAAACTTCCCGAACAGGGGCCTCGCTCTACTCATTACTACCTTATCACAGTCAGAACACATGTATCCCCCCCCCCCCCCCCTGAGTGTTTTCTATCCGTCTGCTGTGTGCCCCTTTTAGCCCTTAAACACATCTGCCAGCAGAAATACGAAGACTCAGCGCGGCTCCCCTAACCTAATCTGTACCTCGACACTGACACCCATCAGGTTTCAACCCAGCGGGGAGAGTGTGCGACAGGCAGCAACCAGAGGAAGGACACCACTGGACACCAGAGGGTTGTACGAGTGAGCTCAACGACCTCCACACAGGCACACACATACACAAAGACACACACACACCAAGCGAAGGAAAGCCCACAGCCAAGGGAAGCATCAGATTACCCCCAGAGGCAATGACATGAAATAAGACAACATTTACCAAACAAACTAATCTCTACCAATCTGTGAAGCCCAGTTAGAAGAACACAATGAAGCAGAGGAAGTAAAACAAGTCCACGGGTTATTAAGATGACACAGTGAAGTGTGGTTAAACCTTCTATGAAGCCACTCAAACTACACACAGGCAACACTGCTGAATCACATGTCTACAGTTATTAGGCTGCTCAGACATTTTGGTTTCCTCTCCACTATCCAGTCCACAAAGACACTTAAATTACCATTGGGGCTTTTTGCAGAGAAAGAATTTGACCAGACACAATTTTTCTTTTGCTCTGTTTTTCTTTCAGTAAAGAAAAAGTGAAGTCTCTGGGCTGCAGCCAGCAGAAGGAAACATTAACTGCAACCAGAAGTATGACAGCGCAATTCCTGATGAAACACTCATCCGTGAAATGTGTTTGTGTGCAAAGCCATTTAATAAAAGATAGCGAAAAATATGTACAAGCTCAAACACTGAATTAAAACTTGCCAGGCATGTGTTGTTATATTAAATTCCAATTTGGCTTTTTAATGAAGCCGTATTAAATTCAATTTGGTGTCGGTTATCCATTCCAAATATTATTTTAATAGCGCTTAAATTGGAGTTAGGCAATAGAACAATATCAATCATTCTCTAAAACCAAGTTTCATCAATAGCCATATAACAAAGGCTCAATATATTTTGATAGAACACTTATGAACTGTGCAGACACATTATTGATCTGCATCTGATTTGTTTTTTTTTCTGTTTATAGACTGTTTATCATTCTCTAAAGACACAACCCTCAGTCAGGACCAACAATCTTATTAGAAAACTTCAAATAATACTTTGATGATAATCAACATAAACTGATCATGACTAGATTTGAATCTTGATATCATTTAAGAATCACAATCAAGTTGTTTTCACATACAGGGAATTTGCTTTGGTGTCATATCTGTGATGATGGATGTAAGTAGAGAAGTGTGAGGAAAGATAAAGTAAGTTATGGATAAAATACTGTGAGTATCAGGAGAAAGATAAATATAAGTAACCAAAGTACAAGAGCAGGATCAGGAGAGAAGGCTGCGATATCATATGAAAATTAAAGGGTGTGAATAATGAATAGTTACAGAGCTGTACAGCAGTAAATATGCAAAGCACCCAGGTAATAACGACCCTGGAGCTTCCCACTGACCATCTGACAATAATCAATAATCACAGACTGATAGCTGTCAGACCTCACTTCATTAGACCCCATGCTGTGCCCAGAGGAACACCTCCTCCTGTCTTTGTGCTTCTCCCCAAACCCCCGGTGTTGTTTTGCAAACCTTATTATGAATAAAACAACAAGAACCATGTGGGCAGCCCTCAGAGATCCACAGCCCGGGCTGGAGGAGGCTAAACCCGGCTGTGGTGTCTGGGACGCAGCCGATCAACCGATGAATAAACCATTTACGCTACGAGGCGACGTCTCTGCAATAAAAAAATAAAAGAACAGCCACGCTGGGAGTCACAGCGACAATATTTAGCCTTCGCGCAGCAGCCGGGTCCCTGTTAGCATTAGTGGTATTTTCTCGGGGGGGAGAGAGCGCAGACCGGGGGAAACACTGCGTGGATGTGCGGGTCTTTATTGTGGTGGTAGGGCAGCGTGTCAGGGCCGAGGACCGCGGTGCAGCCCGGCTCCTTGGTGCCGTAATGTGGCTAATCGAGTTAGCTGCAGCTAGCCAGCTAGCTAGTGCGCACAGCAGGGCTAGCGTTAGCATTAGCAGCAACAATCTCAGTGACAAGAGGGCGGACACTGGACAAAACAGCCCGGTTCAGCCGCCGTTATACCGACACCCCCGACCGCGGCGAAGCTACCTAGCCAAGCCACTGGTTACCGGAGCTGTCGGGACACCTGGTCCGAAGAGTGGGCTCCAATATTATCTTGCTAACCCTATTGTTTTGGGGGTTTTAAGCCGCAGGACCAGGTCGAGCAGCGCCGCGGATCGAGCCGCGGCATCCGAGGAACACGGGCGAGCGAGGCGGGCTGTGCTTCAGCTCGCTGCCCGGGGGAGGAGGGAGGGAAACCGGGCCACTCTGCGGACACATCACCGCCCCCGGGCTGCGGCTCGCGTTCCGCCGCGGCTTCCGGAAAGCGCCGCCGCGTCCCGATCCAGCGGCTCGGTGCATTTCTCTTACCTGTTACGGTGAATCGGGATCAGTCGCGTCCTCCTCTGCAGCTCTCTTCCCCCTCCTAGCTCCAAAATGGCGCCAATATGTGGAGCTCCGGAGCCCATGGGTGCGAGTGACCAGCGAGGGCACAGCGCCACCTATAGAGGGACTGTATGTAGGGCTGTGTAATCATGTCACTCCACATAAATAAACACTAATTATTTATTAAAAAACGTGTTTATTCTTTCACTGTTTATTCCTCTGGTAAATTTTGCTATATATTTTTCGTGCCTAATTTCAATTTCATATATGTGCAATACAATTTGTTTACATTGACCATTATTCGTATGAGTCCTTAAAATATTGAGTTAACTTAATACAGATTGTGTATTGGTGCTATAAAATGGTAAATGTATTCTAGTCTTGATGACCACTCATAGTACTTCTTTTGCCATTCATACATGGGAATCGAACCACCGACAGCTGCGCACAGGGTAAATAGTGGGACCAATAAAAAAATAAGTGTATCTTAACTCACCTCCTCCCTTTTATCCTATATTTTCTTCTAATTTGACAACTGAACAGTTACGTGAAAAGAAGTTAATGTAATTTCTTTCATTGAGTTCATAAATAAAGTTGTTTATAGGGTGTGAATGTTTTTTTTCTTTAACCGGTGCTGCTGAATAAACAATTAAACAAGAATTATTTTCTATCAGGTAAATACAATACTGAAGTCTGACCATTGTGGGAAATGAGGAGAAAGAACTCACCCCAACAAAATTATTCATGTAAAAATGTGTTTACGGAAAATACCAAACCAATGCATCACTAAGGGATATTTTGACAGTTGCCTTAATGGCCTCTTCTATGGTTTGTGTCGAGAGTCTAGTTTTTCCCACAGTGCCTGAACGCAGCAGCAGAATGAGGTTTTTCCATAATAATCTGATAAATGAAACAGGGTCACACAATCATAATGTTCTCACTGGGACAACGTCCACGTTTCATGAGTCTAAAAGTATTTTGTTTTTAGATTGATTACTGTTTCTTAAGTTTGTTTTTGTCTTGACATAACTGGGACCATGTTGGAAATAACTTGTTATCCTATAGATTTTGTTTGTATTTTTCTCCACTAATCCAATAATAATAAATCAAACAATCTGTCCATCAAGTGGTATTTTAACAAGTCATCTTGTTTTCTATTGATTATTTAATGGAGTCATTCCTTTCTACCTAACTTACAACAAACATGTCGAAGTTTATGATTCTATTGATTATCGCTGATTTAACTTTTCCTGAAAAAGCCACATAACTTTTAAACTACAACATTATTCTTGATGTTCTCAAAGGAATAAAATGTGTCAAAGATCAGCTCCTTGCTTTGTCTCGTTTGTTTTCCTGATGGAGCTCTGTTACACCTGAGCTGTAGGGGGCGCTCCAATATAATGTTTCAAACTTTTCTACAGAGCAACCCTAATTGCGTCGTGCAGACGTGCACGCTCCTGTTCGTAATCAACCAATCAGCGCTGCAGCTGTTTAAATATTTGCAGGAGGAAGCATGGCGGGGTGTCACGGCTCCATGATGGAGGGCTTCCTCACCACACTGCCGCCCTTCAGCCAGTTCATGACCCCTGGGAGCTCTGCAGGGCCACCCTGTCCCTGGGAGGCCCCGGAGCTCTGCCCGGTCCGCTGCTGCGGTGGGCCAACACCCAGGAGTGCGGGGTGCAGGCTGCTGGGCCTCGAAGCTCGCCCAAATCCCGGGTCCGGAGCTCGGGACCGCCCGGAAGTGGCAGTACGAGACGCCGCCGCGCTTCCTCAGACGCGTGTCCCTCTACCCGCCGGTGCTTGACCCCAGGTTGTTCACGATGAGAGCCAGAGACTACTGGTGTGAGTGAGAAGCCGCGGCCGCCCAGCACGACCGGTCAGACTGGGAACGAGCGGCGTGCCACAGCAGCGAGGACACGGGGAAGAACTTGCAGACAAGTTTAAGACATTCCTCAAAGGGAGCCATTTCCCAGGTGTGTCCAAAAACATGCTCCCTGCACCTGGGCTCACGTTTCCTCTGATAACCAATCACATCCTCCAGATACAAACCCAGAACATCCAATATGAGTCCTTATTGGTGGTTTGATGTGGACATATTGAAATACCACCAAGGAAAACTAGATTTTAATACACTCTTAAAATACAGAAGCACAAAACTCGACACATGAAAATAATAAAATCAGATTTCATGCACACTTCAAGAGATGTGGTAATCTTCAAACCCTTAAGGCTCCCTCCTTATCTTTTTACAACACCTGTCTCCACCAAGGTAATTCAACAGTGCTTCAGATACAATAAAAACAAGATATGAAAGAAGCATCATGATGCATCAATAGGTTTTATTGAAAGCTTAAAATGAGTTAAAAGAGTAAAGAGCACTTGACAGTTCAGAAGATGAACATGAGCAGGAGGGGAGGCTGCTGGGAGTCTGGGATCAGTCTCGCTTCTGGCAATGAAAGTTTAGGATTTACAGTTTTGATTCAGTAAACTATAAAAAAGAAAGAACAAGCCTTCATCACAACACAATCTCCTACAAGGTGTCCACACAACACGATTTTCACTTGTGGTTTGTTTTCAGTTCCTGGAGCAGAGGTACGGCTTTTTACACTGCAAGACGTGCAACATCCTGTGGGAGAGTGCTTATGTGTGGTGCAGCTCTGGAACCTGTAAGGTACATGGTGCATTATTAACTGCAGTGTGCCATCAACATGCACCACATCATGCTTAAATCATGTGCACGCAGATGATGCTCATTTCTCTCGGGTCAGGTTTACTACAAGCAGCTCTGCAGAAGGTGTCAGACGGGGTTGAACCCCTACAGAGTGGAGCCCATCATCTGCAAGGTTCATAAACCCTGTCCCTGCATGAAGAGGAAATGTTCAATTATCAGCAGTTGGAGGCTTTTCAGTTTCTTCAACTGTTCCCCAGACTGACGTGTTCGGTTTCTTCTCCCGTCTCAGGCCTGCAGTCTGACTTCCTGCAGCTGTGTAGGGAAGCACAGACACATCAACATGAACAGACCTCACCGTCCGGGACTGTGCTCTCGCTGCAAGGGCATGAGGCTGTCCTGCGACTCCACCCACAGCTTCAAGTACACCTTCTGAGCTCCACGCTCCGGAGTCACCCGTTCCTCACGTGGCTCCGACTGCATCTGAAGAGTTGAGGCCCCATCACGTGTGTTTTACGTGTCACGATTGGCAGTGACCTCCAGTTACAGACTTTAACAGATTTATTTGTTCTCCACCCAGCGAGTAGCTGAATTAAAAAAAAACGTCTCTACGGGGCTCTGTTTCCCTCCGTTCATCCTGGTGCCTGAGTTCACATGTAAATGTTATTTTGCTTAAAGAAAGTTTAAGAGATTAAACATTGGACCTCAAATGTGAAACTGTTGTAGATTATTACTTCCGAGGTTGTGTTGTCTTTTCTGCTTGTTTGTGTGTGTGAGCAGTTTGTTAATTTCTCAACAAATGGTTCAAAGCTCTCCTTGGAAACAATCAGCCATAATGTTAAGTGCTAACATCTCAGAGCAGGTGAAAATAAAAGCAGTCTGCAGAAGTGTTCTATGCAATATGGTGATAAAGCTGTTTACCTGCCACCTTCTGAGTGCCCTTCTCATTTCATTGTTGGTAGAATAACGCAAAAGCAATTCATCCAATATATACAGAACTTTGTGCAGGGGTGGGACATGACTCAGTGAAGAACCCATTACATCTTGGAGTGGATCAGGATAAATGGACCGACTCAGGATGTTCTTTACTTTATCAAAGAGTTTTCGCCTCAGTGGAGTGATGCACTGTCCAGAATCTATCTAGTATTGAAGTTGCTCTCATCCTTTGAAGCGTTTTAATATAACTGTACTTTGCAGCTCAGTTCAGGTTGGACTCTTACTGATGAAGACAACATTCAGCTCTAATCAACAGAACAATGATTAATACAATATTATTCTGTCAATGAAACGTGGGTCAGTGCAACTCTTGACCTGGGTTATAACAATGACTAGTCCTAAATTCTAAATACAGTATTTTTGTTGTGAAGATTAATCAAAACACAAGAAGTAATTGATATGTCTTTACTTTGACACCGACTTGAACAGAGCATCAACTCAAAACAACTTCACAAAGGCTGTAAAAGTATTTACAAGGTGAAAAAAACAACTACAGTCTTCATCTAAAAAGCTTTAAAAATGTGCAATTTCATGTTTGGCATGCACACACACACATTCTCCCACTCTACTGGGGGGGGAAACACACCCGCATGAGCTCAAAGCTCCCTTTTGTACCTCATACAAACATGATTGTTAATAAATAGTTCCAACACTCCATACAGTACACAGAAGATGCATGCATGGCAGTTTGAGAGGACAAAACATCAATATAAAACCTAGGTCAAATGAGTTGATTTATAGCTGATCAGATATAAATAGGGAGAAGACATTTGTACAGCGAAGGGGAAGTGACTGCTCGGGGGAGGGGACGGGAACGAAGGAGAGTCACAAAAAGTGGCAGACGACAGGAAGTGTTGAACTTCAGTAGTAGCACGAGTTTAGTTTTGAACAACAACAGAGAGCGCTGAATGTCAGCCTTCCCTCACGTGTAAGGTAACTACAAACCACACACAGACATATGCTACTATGGTTGTGTGGCCATATCTATTAACAGTATACAGACAAAAGACAAAAATATTTGAGTGTATACATGCACCGTCCTCTTGGCATGTGAACATGTACGGTCAAAGTGTAACAGTGTCGGACAGGAGGATATATACAGTGTGCACACTCACTAATGATGCTACAACTAGCCACAGAGGAGTGTGCCTCACGCACAGATAACGGCATGATTAGTCCACCATTGTTTACAACAGTAGCCGGAGGACAAGCTGACAGAATATAAACAGAGCGAAGGGCAGCATTAGGAATTACTCTTGAATATTTTGCATCCGCTCTTTCTCAATCAGTCTTTTCAGTCAGTCTGGAGGGGGCAGACTCTCAGGGAGCAGAAGGGAGGTGGGCGTACAGTAGAAAGCATCGAGCTGCGTCATGCATTGCACGGTTTCTCAAAACAGCAGACACAACAGGAGAGAGGAGTCACTCCAGGTTTTGGCTTTTCCCTCTCAGTGAAAGCGACGGCTCTTTCTCTCACAGTAACAAAAAAAGTAAAGTAACTGCCCTCCTGTAACATTTTTCCATTTAATACCAAAATTCCATTTAGTGCAATAGCGAAAACTGTAACCAGTTATAGAACGCAGTGTCGCAGGTAGTTTCCTCACCGGTGATACAACCAGCCAATGGTGTCCTTCCTGAAAGAGGCAGTAGCAGTAAATCAAGTTCATCAGGTCTCAAGTTCCGTCTGGAAGCGAGTTCGAAATCTGAGCCGAGCAGATTCTGTGCTGAATGATGAGAACTTCAACTACACGCACATCAATTCCACAACATGAAGCTGCAAAGCGAAGCTCGTTCTCAGATAGAATAACATCAGGTCATCTTTTTCAGCATACAGCATTTTGTAGTATCCAGTGGGTTCAGTGATACATCCCATTATTTCTGGGTCATGAGTCGCTCTTCTTAAACCGTTAAAATCTCCAAGTGTCTCTGGTGTGTCATCTTCTCCTTTCCAGATTGAAAGACCTTCGGGTTGGTCAGAAGTGATGAGTTCTCTGTCACGGTGAGTTTAGACGTCTCAGGTCTGAACGTCTGACGGTTCATCATTCAGGAGCCCCCCTACGTTCAATAGGGGCAGGGCGGCGTGCCCCACCTTCCCCAGGTAGCGAGACAGGGGCGTAGCGGCTCCACCGAGGGAGCAGCAACAACCCCACGCTGCAGCCTCTCCTGGACCGGCGGGGCAGGGAGGAGGGGGAGGGGGAGGAGGGGGAGGGAGGAGGGATGAAGACGGGACAGGGCCACGGGTTAAGACTGTGTCGGGGCCAGGGTGAAGAGCTGGAGACGGGCTGGAGTGTTTGTACGGAGAGCGGGGGATGTGTGGGAGATGGGAGCCGGGTGGGGGTATGGGCGAGGCGTTTGTGTCATGGTGTGAAAGTAAGTTGGGTTCTGACGCTACAGTCAGTAATGTGTCTGATGTAAGAGATGATATCGAGTGTCTGGTGCTGTTTAAATGTGACAGCGGGGATCTGTGTGATGAGCGTCCTCTCAAAGGATAATAAAGATTAGTGTTCTCATCAAGATAACTCCTCCTTGGCTCTCGTGTGTGTGGCAGATTAAAATCTGTTTGGCTCGGGGTGTTTGAGCAGCTATGTGATGAGAAAAGATCTGGAGGTTTGGCAAAAGAGGAATCAGAGTCTGCAGTGGAGGATGAGGAGAGGAGAGAAAAGTCTGGCTCAGGCTCTGAATGTGGTTGTGGCTCTAGTGTGGGGTGGGGCGATGGGCAGGGATCTGCCTGGAGCTGTGCAACCGGGGCAGCAGAAACACAGGAGGAGGCAAAGGCCAGGTATGAGGGTGCTGGGCCTCCTCTTCCAGACCAGAGGGAGGTGGAGGGGGTCTTGGAAGGGTCAGCGGCTGCAGTGATGGCGGAGGTGAGGGTGGGGAAGGAAGGGGAGGGGGGGAGCTCCTGAGGTCCTGTCAGAGGCTGGTCGCGGAAACGCTGGAGTCGGGGAGGTAGGTTGTGACCACCCGGTAACCCTGGGCGCGGCGGATCATGTCGCGGATCTCCCCGTTGAGCTCCAGCAGCTTGGAGCAGATCAGGCTGAGGTCCTGGCGGGAGCCGACCAGGGCGATGGTTCCCGTCTGGCCCAGCGTCTGGTGGCGAAAATAGATGTTGAGCAGCGTCTGGACCTCGGTCTCTGAGCTGCCACCGAACACTCCACTGGGCCACTGCCTCCTGAAAATGAGATGAAAAGGAGGGCGAGGTTAATACACAGGTTTAAAGAAAGAGAGCAGTTTATCACCTGTATATGTTTTGTGCGTAGATGTCACTGTGTGTTCCCTCACAGAACAAGGGGATGTTTGATGTCATGTTGATGAATGTTGGGAAAGAATCAAACTGGGATGGTTTTTTTCATGTATTTCTAATAATGGGAACAAATGTTGCAGCTCTGGACAATACATGTATTTTTTCTATCATCTGAGAAGTCTAGTGTAGCAGCTTTGTAAACAGAATTGTTACTCGCCTGCACTCCTGGATGTAGCGCACAGCTTTGGTGAACTCGAGGTTCTTAAGGCACTCCAGTATGGCCTGAACGGCTGCCTCTGAGCTGGGGAAGCTGGGCACGACCACGGCTGCCGCCTGGGTGGCGTGAGCGTGAGCGTGGGCCAAGAGCTTCTGCTCCAGGTCGCTGGCCACTGCTGCCTCGGCCGCCTGCAGGCTGGTCTTCAGATCGGTGAGCTCTCGAGACATGTTCAGCAGCTGCAAGGAGGGGGGGAAACAGACGGGGATTGAGTGTGTATGTATGTATGTGTGTGTGTGTGTGTGTGTGTGTGTGTGTGTGTGTGTGTGTGTGTGTGTGTGTGTGTGTGTGTGTGTGTGTGTGTGTGTGTGAGCTTGAACGTAATCACAGTTCCAACAGCATTTAGCTAAAACATGAATAAGGATGAAGAATCATCTCATAACAAACTGACAACTGTTTTTAAATGAATTTGTCTTTCTTGGACAAAGTGGTACAGTAGTTGTTTGATTTCCTTTCCATTAGAACCAATTTCATCACATACACTGCGTCACAGATATATTGAGCTGTACAGGACACAAATGATAGAGCTCATTTAGAAGCACTCAGGGCACTTAGGTAAGTAGGCTACTATTGGGTTTCTTTAGAAGAAATTTCGTAAATGTCATTAAATCAGATTTACTTGTTTCAGTTATCAAAGTAGTGGATGAGGGAAACTAGATTTCTACATATGGGAGAAATTTGATTAAAGTTCTTCATAAGATTATATCAGACTTTAATAATGCCAAAGAAAATTCTGGTGCCAGCTTGCTCCAAGAAAAATACAATAACCTGCTGTGTTCATCACAGGATGATGTTAAATCAGTTTATCTAAAGAAGGATGTGATGTGAATCTATTTAAATGTTTTATTGAACAGATGTTGAAACTGTTGCTGTCGGTGGGAACAGTTTTGATGCAAGATAATCCAGAGTAAATATTTTACGTTATGTTATCTATTCTTTACGATCCCAGTGTGTGAGCGGGCTCTCAAGTGAATCTTAACACATGTGCAGAGAACAATCAGCTGAATAACCTGCAGTATTACATCTGTAAGTGTCATCTTCATGTGAAAGTACGAGTTGTCTCACCTCAGGCACAGAGCTGATGGCATGAACCTGACCAATGAGAGAGCAGTAGGACTGGAAGAGGAGGAGCAGCTGGAAGTGCAGCTTGTAGAGCCTCTGACAAAGCTCCAGTTGCTAAAAGACATTAAGGAAGGAACAGAGTGAGATTTAACACACAGACACAGTCACACATGCACACAGAGGACCACAAACACACAGTGACACAATTAGCTGATTGCCTTGTGCTAAGTTAATCTGTCCCATAGGAATCTAAAGCAGTGAAGTGAAGAAACATGGAAGAGAACTTACTGCAAGAGACTCCATTTGCTAGACAGCGAGAGAGCATGTTAGGGAATCAGAGTGAGGTGAGAGGAAGACAAAGCATCAATCAAACACATGCACAGCAAAGCATCAACTATTCACAGTCAAGCTAGCAAGAATTAGTCAACAGTATAAAGAATGCAGAAACTGTACATGTCAGTGAGTCCTGGTGGCTAGGAGGAAAAGTCAGGATGATAAAAAAGATAACAGAGCAAACACGCAAAGGGAGCAAATATCTTAGCCTAGAAGAACAACAAGCAAGATGAGGAAGGTTCCTATATGTTTTAGTGAGTTTGTGTATAAATTCTACATGTATCTGTAAAAATACATTCTCCATTCGCACCTTCTCCTCTGAGTCTCCAGGCTGGCACGAAACTACGCTCTCACCAGGACACCGTGGAAATGTGTCCCTACAGTTCCTCAGCCACTGAAGGGGAAACATGTAACACAACAGGAGTGGGAGGAAGAGGGAGGAGATAAAGGAAGTTGAGTCAGTCACTCATTTCAAAGATGAAAAACAAAACTAGCTTAGCAATAATGTCCAGAGGCTGACTTACCAATACAGCAGCCTCCTCTTTGGTGTTGTAGGTGTCCAGGTATTCCTGCAGCTCCAGCGCACTGAACTTCATCTTTTCAAGGAGACCATAGGACATGATCTGCAGAGAGAAAAAGAAGGGCTCCGTACATTTGACTTAACTAACTAACTCAACATAAATCCTGTTTCACATTTTTTGCAGTCCTTTGCACAGTTATGTCTGCCAGCAATGCTCACCGTGTCAGCATCGATGTAGATTGTGGGACAATCGGAGCAAGTGGTTAGCATCTGTGAGGATCTTTGGAACTTTGATCCGATGCCCCTCAAGCCCTCTCCCAGGTAAGTGGCAACATCAGTCGTCAGGGTACAGAACTTCCCCTGGATGTTCTGGGTGAGGAGGAAAGATCGAACAATTATTATACATCCTCACACAGGAGAACCAAAGAGTTAAACAAAAACACTGCAATACAAATATATCTACTTAAAGTGAAGAGTTGTCTATTCAACAAGTAGGATTTACCTTAAAGAGAGAGGAGAAGACTTGGAACGTGTACACGGCGCAGGACCCATCAGAGTCTGTCACGAGCTGGTTGATATGACAGCGCCACGCGTCCTCGGCGTCGTCACACACTGTGGGTTGGAAGGCTGCCAAGATGGCGGAGAAAAATGGAGAGGGGGGAGGAGGAAAACCAAGGTCTTCCAAGTCATCTACATCATCACGTAAGCTGTCACCATGGAAATGGGAAAGAAATGGGGGCACAAAGAAAAAAAAAAGGATTTGATACCTTCCCCCTAGAAAAAGGATTTTATATCCAAATCAGGTGCCCAGCTGCATCATGGGATTATATGAGCTGGATAATGTGTTTGCTTCTATGTAGAAAAAAATAGCAGAACATATAAAGCTTACACCTAAAGGACCCAATAGGAATAATTAAAAACTAATATCTAAAATGTCTTTTCAGCAGAATTGATTGGGAACGATATAAAAATAACAACCTGATCTGTCCAAGTGTTGTTTACACAAACATTATGGTTGTGGCAGATTGAAATAATCTCATCACTGCAGTTTAACCAAGGTTTAGGTCCAACCTCCGTCAATCTGGCTGCTGGTAAAAACTTCCAGTGAGATAATATTCCATATAGTTGTGTTCTTGCTCTGTGTCTCCTCTGTCTCATTCACCTGGGCAGACAGTTGGGGTCTAGAAAGTCCAGCGGTGGTTGGCAGTAGTCTGGATTGAGGCGGTGGTCCTGGTTGGGCAGCTGATCCTGAGGCTGCCCCGGCAGCTCCAGGGTGAGGCTCTCGCCGCAGTCTGAGCCGTGCGGGAGCTCGTTGGTGCTCAGGGACAGCTCGTCGTCCTGGGCCTGAGTGTCCTCATCCTCACATCCATACACCCTCCCCTGAGGAGACACAGAGGTTAGGGTTTCCCAAGGACAGCAAATGTGTATGTACAAATAGAAACAGTGTGTATCTTTACTAGGTTTTAGCCCTCACATGTAGGCCGCTGAGGTCATCAAGGAGGCCCCCATGGCCTGGTGTGGTGGCATTGAACGAAAGTGGGTCGGCAGATGTGTCATAAGAAGTCGACAGAGAATCGGTGTGATTTGTCTCCTCTGATGGAGAAGGGTTAGTCTGGAAGAGGAAGGGAAAACAGGAACATCTATCATTGTGGCTTATTCTGTCAAATTATGTCTTTACACTTAATTAGGGGACTCAAGTGTTTCAGGTATGTGTTTGCACAGATCCAACAGTCAAGGCTACGTACGAGCTGAGAGTGAGAGAGGCTCTGGCTGGTTGAAGACTCCTCCTCCTCTGACGACTCATCCGAATCGTGGGGGTCCTCGTGACCCAGGCTGGGAGTGCTGCCTGAGTGCTGGCTCTCCTCTAACATGTCCCCCAGCTCCGTGCTGTCCAGAGATCGCCGACGCACGCCCCAATTAAAGTTATCGACAGTCTCGCCCTGAATAAAACACACGCATATACATTGGAAGACAAGTGCCGAGGCGACAGTTGCAAGGAAGAAGAACAATGGCTGCTGAGTAAGAGCGTCTGACGACAAGCACACGATGCAAAATGAACTGTTATTCAGGGCATGAAAATATTCTGGAAAGGCTGTTTCTCCCATTAAGAATTTACAACATCATTTATCTCCAATATGACAGATAGCAATGAAGTTGCAACCAAGCTGTGAGAGCAAAATGAAGCACAATCAACATGTTTGTTTTTTCAGTGGGAAACAAAGGAGCCAGCAACCCCAAAGCGCTGATTAAAGCTGATGTAAGTACTCAGTGTGAGACACCTTACCTGGAGCTCCTAGGTAGCGAGGGGAAGAGAGAGAGACACAGAGTTAGACAGAGAGAGAGACACAGAGGAGGGGCAGAGAAACACATTTCAAATATATTGATGTTAAAGAAAGACAGGTGGAAAAACTAAAACAGACAAAAAAAGGTAAAAGGGATTGAAAGAGTCAGACACTTAATACTGTTAACTGTATGTCAAGTGAGCAAGTGGTGATATACAGTGATATATGAATGTCACCTCTCCGTCCTCCAGCTCCACATCCAGGAAGTCAAAGTCTCTGAAAACCCTGAACTGCTGCTCACTGGCGGTGTCATCGAGTGTGTCCTCTCTGGTCCCGCCCTCCTCCGATGACACGCCACTCTCTCGCACCTCCATCATGTCCAAGTCGCCACACGATGAGAAGATCACCTGACGAGAAGAACAGGGAACTGTATTTAAACTCATCACACACAGGGTGTAAAGCTCTCTAAAGATGATTCTCTGTTAAATTCTGGAGAGACAGGAAGAAGTTGCTGAATTTAACTATTTCAAAAGTGACTTCTGCTCTTTTGTATATTTCGGTAATTTATCACAGCACAGGTAGGATATTGTAAAGAAGAGACGGGGACGTAGCTTACAGATGGGTTCTTTGTGAGTCCAACTTCTTGTCCACAAAGAGACAAAACGTTCACCAGCTTCTCTCTGGTTCTTTTCTGTACGTAGAAGAAAGACAGTGAGCGATTAAAGTATTAATCAAAGAAGGAATAAACATAAACTTTAACCTACTCAAGATTGTCCCTCTGAAGTTTCTTGGCTTGTTTTTATCTGCTTCAGCTGTTTAAATAACCATAAATAATTTGTGCCAAGCTGTTTGATGACTTTTGCATTTAGTCTCACATAGTTTATAGTTTGTGATATTTAACCACAGCAAGTATCTGCAGAGAAATACGAGTCTGATGTCAAAACAAAACAGAGCCAAGTGCCAATTTGTTGCTGGATATATCAAAGCAGTGGCAGCTTTGATATATGTGCTTGTCAAAGTCATACAGCTCAAAGCTAGAGTGGAAATACCAAGCATCGTTAAGATGCCACGTCAAAGATTTACGGCTAAAGCTACATGAATAAATGCACATAAAGAGACAGGTTAACAGTTGTGACAGATCTGCAGTGGTGACATGGCAACATGTTAATGTCACATCTAACTTTACCTGAGATGACTGTGGTCGCCTCCAGCTGACGGGCACCAGGATGGTGTTGGAGTTGGATCCAGAGGAAGTGGAGGAAGTGCTGCGGGTAACAGCCATGGCTCTGGCTTTCCCCTCTCTACCCCCTGAACCCTGGAGCTCGTCAAACCGACGGCCAATCACTGGAGTCTGTAAAGAAAACAATAAAGATGTGTCGTCAAAGAATTGTTTCTAAAAAAGCGTCATACTGTTTAGTGTCAGTTCTGTTTTGCTGCTTCCTCACCTCTGAGATGTCGAAGGTGAAGTCCAGTGTTTTCCCAGGCAGAGCCTTGGCTGAGCCGTCCCACACCCTGCTGACCTCCAGGTTGGAGAGGTCACCCTGCGTGTGGCCGTACGCCGGATGAACAAGGCTGGCAGAACGTGATACCACAAGTTTTAAGATGTTCAGAGCATCCTTCCAGTGTATGGTCTGTGGAATCACACACACAGTATAAGAGGGACAGCAGTGCATAGTTTATCAGAGTCCTAGTAGATTGAGCTTTACTACAGACAAGTACTGTCGGACGCTAACCTGGACAAACTTCTCAATGGTCTTGGTGACATCAGCATTGAACTGTTTAACGTGAACAGCCGTCAGGTCCATGTGACTGAGCAGACAGTAGATGATCTGGAGGAGAGACTGCTGCATGCTGGGAAGGCCCTTATCCAGCAGCTAAGAGATGAAGAGAGACATTAAGCTCATGACCACACAATTAAAGTAAAGAGTTGAATGACAATTACTGAACCAGAGGTGACAAGAACATCTTTCTCCAACTTCTATCTTCAAGATATCAATATGAACCATCACTGCCCCTGACTGGAGAAATGGATCACTTACTAGCTGCCCTTGCTTCAAATCCCTGTAGCTACACCAGGAGAAAGATAACCACCTACATCTAGAAATAAAGGAATCAAAATGCATATCGATCAAGACTTACCTCAGCCATATAGGTGACCATGCTCAGTGTGATGTCGGCGAAGGCTTCATGGAGGTAGCGACAAACCACACTGACCCAGGAGAAAGGGTCTCGTGTGTAGGAGCGCGTCTTGTAGAGCGTCATCACATGGGCCAAATGTGACAGCTTGGTTTTCTTCTCCACCAAACACACCTGAGAGGCGATGATAGAGAGATCATGTGTGGAAAGCAAAGGCACTCAGCTTTAAAACTGCAATGATTTATTTGCAATCTTTCTTTTCGGAGCCTGTTTATTTGTGACACCTGCCTAATGAAGCCTAACATAAAATAAACTGCAGTAATCCAAAGGAAATCTAAATAAATCAGACTGAGCTCAGGTGGTGAATTGCAATGTACCTGTGCGATCCTCTCCGCGCTCTCTTTACAGAACTGAGTGGGGTGGCCAAAGTGCAGCACCAGGTGAGGCAGCAGACACAGCACGTTCAGAGGGAAACCTGCCCAGAGAGAAGAGGTCAATCCTCAACAGCACCCAGAGGGAATAAAACAACAGTTTGTCCCTGACTCAGCTGAATCCGCTCTAAAGGATTCTAAAAGGACACCTGCACGTACCTATAGACTGTGAGCTGTCCACCACAGGCACACGGGACACGGGCGTGAGCTGGCAGAAGAGCTGCAAGGTGAGGTCGGAAGTGGACTGGGAGGTAAAACCCTTCAACAACAGCTGCTGAATCCCAGAGAAGCCGCTCCACCTCAGCTGAGCCTGCAGCTTCTCGAGGCGCTCACGGTTCTCCGCTCTGTCCAAAGGAACCTGGGAGATGGAGAGGAGTTTTTTTCTGGATTAGACGAAGCTGGTATCAGCACTCAGTGACCTGATGCATTTGTATTGTATTTTAAAGGCTGGGAGCTGTTCCCACTGGACATGAATCAAGAGCTAGTTCTGGCACTGCCTAGTGCTGATAGCTGTTCTCACCAGCTTAGGGTGCTTTCATTTTCAAATATAATAAACTACCATTTTTAGCAATTCTACAAAGTGTGTACGTGGCACGGTTGGTCAAATGTCTTGTTTCAGTGGGAGCTTCTTCTGCTTCTTTTGTAGATTTACCTCTGTTTTACAATTGTATTACTTTCACTTTAAGATCAGTCAGTTTCATGTTAATCTACCTTTGAAAGCAGCTTGTGAACCAGACGAAGTGACATCTGATATTCAAACTCAAAGTCTGACTCCATGAGTGCCACGGCCACCCAGAAGACCGTGGCCAGTATCGATGAGGGATGAGAAACGTGGGCGGGGTCCGATAGAACACTGGGATCGATACGATTGGTGGATGACGTGCAGGAGCCCGGGATTCTTCCTGATCGGGAGAGGCCGTGACTGTTGCAGGCCTGTAGATTGAAAATGAAATAAATCTTTGTGTCACAATTAAAAACATCAACACAAGACACACAAACAAGATCATACGTCAGCAGAGCCCTATTTGATATAAAGAGAATCTTTCTCTCTTGCCTGTATGCGATCCAGAGTTGCACTGCGAGGAGGATCGTACGACGGGTTGTTACATTCACCAAACTTCTTGGGGACGGAGTAGGAGCGTTGATGACGTTGCGACGACAACCCCACGAATCCTGGGCCCGGGAAGTTCAACTGGCCCGTGCTCTTCCTGTTCATCAGTTTTTCACTGGTCACAAAGTCTGGTGAGGACGTCCTGTGCACCACACGAAGAAGAAATAAATAACCCAGAATATGGTGATTAATGTTGAGTATCGTGTTCCTGTATCAAAATAAAGGTTGGATGAATATTTAATTTTATATAAATTCTAATTAATTTGTAGAAATAGCAGAGGCGTACCTGGTTAGAGCTGCCATAAGGTCGCTGTTCTTCAGACATTCTGCTAAATTCACCACCACTGACTCCAGCGTCAACAGCACCTCCATCACATACCCCTGAAACATGTGTTGTTTGGTTCAAAGGGCACAAAAATCTGCATCGACTTACATTCTCTTTTGCAGTGTAAAAGTGCTGAAATACTTCTCTCCTCTACTGTCTCCAAACCAACAATCCCTCACTTTTGCCGTTTCTCACCTGCACCTCATCTCCGTGTTCTCCGACCACCTCCACCAGTCGTGAGATCAGGTCAGAGACGGCGTGGTTGTTGATTGGCTGTTTGAGGGCTCTGAAGATCTGGAAAGAGCGGCCGGCATAGTGACGCGAGGAGCTGCAGAGAGCTGTCTGTAAAGCCACATCACTCAGCTCCTGCTCCAGGTGGAAGTCTGTCAAAACAGATAAGGTACAAAGACCCTTTAATATTCAGCTAAACCCACATGTGGAGACTTGACACATTTATGCAGACGGCTTATTATTTCTGAGAGGTGATGTAAATGGAGAAGATTGGCATTTCATTATCATGCATTTCGTGCCATCGTTGTGGATTTGTCATTACGTCTAAGGTAGCAGTGTGCCCTGATATCTCTGTTATTCATTGAAAGGTATCTAGCAGTAACATGATTGGCGCCTCACCAGACTTGGACTCCTTGAAGACAGAGACGACGTGCCGTAAGAAGTTGGAGAGCTGCTCCGAGCTCTTGGAGTTGGGGTTCTTTGGTGTGATGTCCTCGTGCACCCACAGCGGCCCAAACGATCTGAGCAACAATAACACAGTACTCCAGGCACTGTATACCCACCACCAGTAACACCACATACATGTTACACAAGCACTAAAAAAATAGATGTGCACAGCGCACACACGCCGTGCTCGACAGAGAGAGATTTACACTCACACACACATGCCTGCCTGCTTGGACATGTGGTGTCCTCTAGGAGTTCACAGAACATTGGTGGAGCTGTGTGTACCTTGTGGAGAGGAACTCAATGAGTTTGTTTGTCTTCTCATCTGTCTCGTTGGACGCATCTTCAAGATCCTCCAGGTCATCAGGGGTCACAAGAGGCAGATTTCCGACACTGCCCGCAATGCTGCCGCCACCCAGACTGGCAGAGGACGAGTTGGAGGTGGAGCAGAGGCCTGAGTCGGCCACAGGAGACGCCTGCCACTCTCGCAGGAAGTCTGGTGCATCTACGAAAATGATGATAGTGAATTCATTTCCAAATAATGGCAATGGAGAATTAAAAAGAGGAATCAGGAGACGACATATCCCTTTGACAAACCCTAAAAATCAAAAGGCAGCAGTTCACTACATGAAGTACAGTTCCATGCTCACTAAATGACTACAGATGCATTGACAGACAGACAGGTGGACATATTGAGCACTAAATCCCAGCATTATATTCCAGGGGGACAATAAATGTGCAATTGGATTCCACTCACGGGACTGCTGGTACTCTGTGTGGTAGCTGGACTTGATTGTGAGCGTCTTGTTGTCACTGATCTCTCTCGTCAGCATCAGAACTGAGGCTATGACCTGGAGAGAAAAAAAAGAGGCAACTCTTCTTCAGAGACTAGCAAAACCCTCCATGTCTACTTCTACTTCTGCAATTTCTAATTAGCTCAGAATAAAATTGTAGAATAACGACTCAGAATCCTGCTCAGACCTGGAAGTTGTTGTTGCAGGAGAGGGCGATGAGGAGGTGGAGAAGGAGGCGTTTGCTGTGTTCGTAGACCTCTGGCCGGTAGTGGTCCAGACCTGCCCAATAAAATACACATCCGGTAAGACACCAACAACATTAGGATTCTGCACAAAGAGCTGAATATAACTGTACTACACATACATTTTTGTAATCTCTGCCCTCCCGGAAACCCAAGCTTGTAAATTTCTTGAATTTAAATACACGAAAAGACTTGAATTAACACTAGACACTGTTCATGTCCCCTGGAATGTTGGGGTTGAGTTTCTTAAATGGCCACAGTGGCTTGTTGTGCTTCACTGGTTGTTATGACAATTGGCAACACGTGATCCAGTGTCTCCTGTTTCTTGTGGACAGTATGTACATTTTGTCAAAAGAAACAATGCAAGATTGATTCTTGGACAGTAGATTGCGCACACGCCACAGAATGATTGATAACACACAGCCTGAGCTCCAGGGTTAGAATGCTGAATATGCAAAACATAATAATGCATTTCTGACAGGTCAGGTATGTATCAACGTTAGGTAATGTGGAAGACACGCCCCTCTGAGTTGACATGTACATTTGACAGATGTGTGTATTATGAATAACCTCTACGCTTTATATGCCTCTTACTTATCTTTCCAAAATTAATCAACTGAGGACAAGAGTTGGTGACTGAAGTTCTGTCTATGAGTGTACATTGTGTGTTCCTACCCAAGAAAAGGGCATGGAGTAGCAGGGGCAGGTGCAAAGCCCAGTCTTCTCTCACACTGTGGTCCACCACCATTTCAGTCATGAATATCACCGCAATGTTACACCTGAGGACAAACACATGCACATTTTTGTCAAAACACAGAGAAGAATTCAGTGTAAAGTTGTAATAAGAAACAAATAATCATCTTCACTTAGTTCGATAAAGAACTTTTTGAAGTAAGTCGTTTTTGAGGTGTGCAGAGAGACGAAGATAAATGCATTAAATAATTGTTCCCTACATAGCACAGCTGACTCGGTTTCATTATGTGCTGCAGTTTATCAACCATCTGTGAGTAGGTGTGACTCGTCTAGTCTGAGAGACTGCTGACTCGGCTGATCTGCTGCTGATAATAGCATCACGGTTCCAAATCTGAGCCGGTTTTCTTTCATGGTTGTTTCAGAGCAGATTTGTCTGCACCTTGTGAGTCTGTGCTGAGCTTGTGTGTACCTGTGCAGTGGTCCTCTAGGTGTAATGGTTTCTGGGAGGTAGTCAACCAGAGGAGCCCAGCAGCCACCGTTAACAGGCATTGGTAACGGCTGAGGACGGTTGGTCTCCAGAACACTCAGTAGCCAACCAGCATATGGTGGGAGAGGGTCACCTACAGAAACAAAGATTTAGTCAATAATGTTGATATGCATAATTCACATGGGGTTTCTTGTTGAGCATAAACACTGGAACCACGACAGTGTGATGAATGTAAACCTAACTGTAGTACACAAACCTAATAGTATGGCAAATAACCCAACCAGCAATCAAGCAAAAATCTTCATTTAATGTTTTAAACTTAAACAACAAAAAAAGATATAAAGTCTATATAGACAAGTGCTGGTAGGTGAATGCTGTTACCCTTGGAGTCAGGCTAGATGTTTCCCCACATTTCCAGTATTTACACTAAGCTTAATTGGCCTTCTGGTGGTGTGTAGCATACAGACTTCATAAAGCATTAAATTACTTTTATGTATAAATACATGTATTTCCTAATATGTCAAAATCTAGGAACCCCTGGGCAAATTACGTAAGGTGAAAAGAAGTAAATAAATGAAGTGAAAAGAAGTCAATGCAACCCCTGCTACTTTTATTATTAAATAATTAAACAATAATGTCCCAAGACTTTTTCTTGTTAAAGTGATTGACATAAAATATAATCTACTTGTTATGGTTTAGTCTAAAGTAGTTGTGTCAGGTCATAGACTGGCCCGGTTAGAGTGTCCCCTGCTCAGACAGCTATGCTCCTAAATTGACCTGTCCTTGTACTTGGCTGGTTACATCACTGCTTAGTCACATAAAGACAACAGCAGCAGACTCTGGAAGCCTCCCAACACAGAAGCTTGCATAAGGTCGACTGTGGTAGAGGTTGTACAGTGTCTGTTTGGTGGGTCTCTGCTTGAGTCCAGATAAAGTGACATTCAAGCTCCAAAAAATAAAATCCAGTGAATGAGACATGTGCTAGTTCAGACTGTTCTAAACTCCATGACAGTCTCACCGTAAATGCTGTTTGCACTCTAGCTATGTGAGGGGATTAGTGGCAGTTAGCTTTTTTTTATGTCTTAAGCTGAAGTGGTGAACAAATAGTGTCTGACAAGAAGAATCCATATCCCACAGCTCCCTTCAAAAGACAGACAGGTGTGACTCCCCTCCGTCGGTTCAGTAAATTGTTTCCCATTAATTCTCACTAGAACCAAGAGAACTTACTCTTTTCGTCCTCGTAGGAACCTCCAGAGCTGTTGCTGTAGCGAGACTCGAGTCTGTTGTGCGCCCTCGCCCTGCTGTGAAAAAACAACATCACGAGTAGGATTTAGAATTTACAGATTTACTGCGAACAGTTTTATTCAAACATTTAAAACCACATTAATTAGTATGAGTTTATAAACATGTATTGGTACTGACCGCTCTTCCTCCCTGACCAGCTTGTTCTCATCTGTGTCTGGCAGGTTCTCCTGACCGGCCACCACAGTGTTACTGCTGGAGGTGGTGCCTACACATGAGAGATATTCAAGACAACCTTCAAAACTACAGGACTTTCAGAGCCAACAATTTGTTGCATAACAAGCTGTCAAGTTCAAACACAGAGTCAAAAGTCATTTCACATCATAGATCATGACATGAATGTCTCTTCTCACCGGTCTGTGAGGTGGAGGCTTTGTTGCTGGCAGCAAACCGGTAGAAGGGAGGGTTGTCACAGTGCAACACCACTGGGTTGACTGGGTCTGTCTGCTGCAGCTCAAACAGGAGCTCCTCCATAGTCTGGATGGTGTTGTTGCGACACAAGTAGATCACCACCTTCTTGATCTAAAACAGAAGAAAACATGTTTCTCATTAAACCCTGCTCATTTGTATTAGGGTATTTTTCATGAGATGTAATACACACATCACTTTAAACTTACATAAGGCAACAGTGTAGTGTCACTACTGACTCCACACAGGCTGATAAGGAACTGCAGGGTGATCCGTAAGTTGTTGCTCCACCTCTCGTTGGACACGAGGGCGTTCCAGGCGTTTTCAATCTCTGGGCCAGGAACCTCGTCTCCATACTGACGATGTAAAGAAGAACAATCAGTTAAAAGACAGGAGGTGTCACTGGGACAAAATAAGTAATTTCACAAACATGGCTTCTCACCTTAGCCGTCATGAACATGAGGTTGTTGAGCACCAGCGAGGTCGCCTGCAGGGAGCCCCAGCCGTTACCTCTCAGACTTGGGGATAGATTCATGCCCCGCGCCTGACCGCGAGGTTCTTCCTCTGGTGTGCAGGGGCTGGAAGCAGGGGGTAGGAGCCCCGTGTCCACCAGCTCAATGTTACTAAGCCAAGGCAGCAGGTAGGACAACATGATCTGTCTGCCATTGGAGTGGGTAGTTGAGAAACGCTGGCTCACCTCTGCAAGAGTTGAGAAATATCAGAGGGCGAATCTAATATTTGTCCTAATCTGTCTGCTTCATTATTTAATGGATCACAACATAACTTTCCCAAAACAAAAATTACAATCACTGTCTCTGCATTGCCCTTGTACATATTTAGCATCAAGTCTTTACCTGAGAAAAGAGGCAGCGTGAGCTCCGGGTACATGCTGGCCAGCTGGATGGAGAGCTGAGACAGGTTGACGCTGTAGAGGGGGGGCAGGGGGCCGTGTGTTCCATACAAGATGTTACCAGGCTTCTGCTCCACCATCCGCTTAGAGTACGCACACAGCTTAGACTCCAGCACCTGCAGACAAATACATCAACAGGATTAGACTTCATGCTGGAGTTCCCCTTTTAACCTCTACGTGGGCAGTAAATTACATTCAACACTGCATCTATGTCTTCTGTGTGTTTTGTCCATGTGTGAATCTACCTGCATCAGCTGCATGGATATCTCATAGATTTCTCTGCTGGTGTCGGAGGCTTTGAACAGAACCAGATTGAGCAGGGTCACAAGGTCACATGGGTAATTCCTGGAGAAATAGGGAGAAATTATTATTACATACCAACAAAGTGTATATATTATATACACTGTATGATTTCATTGGTTAAACGTCAGCCAAGTTGACAACTGCTATGAGATCTGCTGTTTTTGAAATGGCAATGCGTCTCCAACATAAAGGTCAGAACACAAAGAGTGGTTCCCTTGGATTTGATGGATCCTCAGTGTAAATGTGAAAAGGTGATCCCCTACCTGTTACCACACACGGTGGCAATGGCTTTGAAGCAGCCGGATGCCAGCTGGTACGATCCAGTGAAGCAGCGGTCCACTGCCCAGTTGAACAGATTGATCTGGTCTGGATTCAGTTCTAGGAGCAGGATCACCACCTCACACCCCAGACGATGCACCTGTAGCAAACAAGTGATCATGAAGAGGGAATCCACAGATATATGGCCATAGCACAAAAAGAGCAGCCGTGTCCAGGTTGACTCAGATTTTAAAAATAACCACAAGTTGTGCTGATCAGAGAGTGTTGTAAGAAGAAAAAAATAATACAGAAAGCTGCTGTGTCACAAGTGAAGGCAACAGCAGGTCAAAGAGTTGACGTACCCGTAAGTCGTGGCAGGCCAAGATGTTGTCAAGCCATTTGTAGAGATATCCATCAGTAGAGAGACCCACGTTGTCAAACACTGGACCACAACACAGAACTGCTGACATAGCCTAGGAGACAAAAGTCCAGTTGAGTTAATGCTAAGGTTTCTGTAAAACACCGTGTGAGGACAAGATGATAGAATAACTCTGGTTTGGGCATCACTTACCTTGAGAGCACAATACTGGTAGCGAGTGATCTGATGGTTGCGGTCACTGTAACGATCAAGGGGGGTGAACATGACACTGAAGGGTCCAGCCCATTGGCTGAAGAGGATGAAGAGGTGGTGTCTCAGGGACTGTTGAGGGAAGAGGAAGCGCCTGTGGTGGACTGATTGAGAGAGAGAGAGAGTGAGCGAGAGAGAGAGAGAGAGAGAGAGAGAGAGAGAGAGAGAGAGAGAGAGAGAGAGAGAGAGAGAGAGAGAGAGAGAGAGAGCATGCAGGGTCATACAGGAGACAGACTTTTGAATAATCTATGCCATTATAATATTGTTATGGCTACAGAATACGGCCAAAGCCACGGCTGCGGAGTCAACTACTACTGAAAGACCAATGTATTATGATGCATGTTTCATATCATAAAAGAGGAATAATAGGATTTACCAGGAACACATTGGATGATATTAGCCACCATCGCACTGAAATGGGCTCTAATGTCTTTAAGCACGTCCAGCTCCTTCTCATTCTCAGCCTCCAGAAGCATCCGGGTTAGATCCACGTACTCCAGGAACAAGGCACCCAGTGCCAGGGAGTCACGCTCCAGTGCTCCGTTGGTGCTACAGACAGGGAGAAGGAAAGCTTAAGTTTACAGAAACCATCTTTTATATTTGACAAGGAATCGTATATGTGTATATTAACAAGTCTGAGTGCTACCTGTCACTGATAACTCCAGCGTTGGCCAACAGTTCAAAAATCCTCAGCAGCTGCAGCCTGAGAAGATCTCTCCTTTCTCTGCGTTTCTTGTTCTGAAAACACAAACAGAAATATATGTTAATATAGATATGTTATCAAGGAGGTAATGTTTCCCTTGCGTATGTGGATTTCTCTGTTTGTCAACAGGATTACTCAAATCTACAGAACAGATTTCAATGCAACTTTGTGGAACGATGGAACATGGGACAAAAAGGAACCCATTGACTGTTGGGGGCAGATCCAAACACTTTTCTTAATTATTGTGAGATTGGGGATTTTTTTTACATTTTCACTGATTTGCCTGAAAGTAATGTGTGGATCTTGATTTAAGTTAATAGAACTGTTGGGCTTTGGCAGCTGGATGCCCTCTTCTGAGTGTTGTTCGACTTTATACCGGCATTAAAAGAAAAATGACTACATAAGCAGTACAAATAATCCATGAGTGCATTTTCATAAATTATAAATTATTTCCTTATGTTGATCATCTCTAATGGCATACACTGTATATGACTGGAAAGAAAAAACTTAGTAACTGGTGTATTTAAAATACAAACATTATAATTGATCTGCAAGATATTTGCAGGTTTCCTGTCCGAGATAAATAGTCCTGTTCCTCGCCCACTTCCTGTGTGTGTGTGTGTGCGTGTGCGTGTGTGTGTGTGTGTGTGTGTTACCTCTGGCCTACGTTCCAGTGCTTCCTTCATCAGTGGATGGAGTTCTTCCACCAGCTCCCTGTAGACACACAGAATCAAAGATGGTACAAATCAATCAATTGTCTGATCGGCAAATGAGTCTGATCAACGCCCCCCCTCCCCCTGTACACAGAGGACGGTCAGATTCAAGGGAACGGGGAAGTTTGTAACAGAATACCTATCTTATGCAACCCAAATGTCACATTCCCTAAAACCACTAATCCCTCAAACACTGATGTGAAAAATGTGTCTGTAGAAACCTTAATCTCTCTGGATAACAAAGAACGCCCTTTTGGAAAACATTTTAGGTTAAAAATAGACGATCTCTTTTTAAAATGAAAATACCTCCTTTTCACAATGGAACCACTGTACTGTGAAAAAATGTGATACACGTCTGTTCCTCTAATAATTCTCTTGTAGAACAGTGTTGTACTTTCTTCCCTGGACGTCAGAGAGGTATGCAGCTCATCTCAGTTATGAAGAGAATGTACAGATAGATAATGATAAGTGATAGATCAAGACAGCAGAAAATTGACTGATGAATCGTATCTTTCTTGTGTTGGATATGAAGACTAATCTAGCACATCATCCATTTTCTACTGTATGTGTTCTGCATTCAGGCTTTGTGTGTTCACTCCCTGACACAACAGTCCCACAACAGTATCTAACAACTCTTGTATGATTCTTGAACATGCTGTTTTTGTGTGTTTTGTGTAGTGATCTTGCTTCGGTACCTGAAGACCAGAGCGTTCGTGCATCCGAATCCTAGAACCAGAGACTCTGTGATCTCCAGACTCTCCGCTCTCATCAGCGGGACGAGCTGTTTCAAGAGCCAGGCCACTGAGGGAGTGCCTATCACCTGAGCAATAAACAGAGAAAATACACAAGTAGCGATCAGAATGACGGATAGGAGAGCATAAACATTTAGACAGTAACTAAGTGCAACAATAGCTCTAAAACTAATCAGACACTAAATCTCAAACTGATGCAAATTCCTGAAAATCTAAAGGATTCATGCCGTCGCATGATAAAAGATTATTCTTTACAATTTAAATCTCATTGATCAGGATGGATGGCTTGGGTGAGAGCAACATCAGATTAAATATTTTACAATCAGTCAAGAAGTCAATCTTTTGAGCAATGATTAACGTTTGAACATGTGAGGACATGGCGCCGAGTTCAGACACACTGTGGGGGGGCATTTTAAACACTGATGGTTTCCCTTTTCAGCAGGAAAACACACACCTTGTTGTCGTATGTGACGCTGCCATCGGGCGTGGTGGCTGTGATTTCCGGTGTGGAAGCCCTGAGGTGACCCGGGGACATGATGCTGGGCTTAGCCACCCCCAGACACATGATCAGGTAGTTACGCCACAGTGAGATGTAGTTGTCACTGGAGCCCGCTGTACTGGTCTTCTTAGCGTTGACTGGGCTGCTGTGGAAAGAGGTCAAAAAGCAGAATATTAGGTGGTCAGATTTCATCACCTCATGTATGAGATATGTGGCATTGGTTGTTATTTCGGCTCTTCAGTTAAATGAACAATGTAATCAAAATGTGTTCATGTACTTGGGGTCAACCAGAGGAAGCAGAAGCTGTAGCCGTGTAAATGCGTAGGGCCAGGCGTATCCCAGGGCGGTGGGGCAGTGCTTGGGCAGGTGCTCCTGCCTCAAGAAGATGTGCAGACAGAGCACCCATGGGTCCTTCAGGCACTGGGCAAAGATCCAGACGTGGCTCGGGCTCTTCACGTCATAGGAGCTGCTCACCAGTCGAGCCGTCCACTCCACCAGCCACTGGAGGTCAACGTGGTGGTTCAGCGGCAAGGTGGACTGAGGGAACAGAGGGGAGAGAATTTAGGAATGATACACAGCAGTAATTCAGAAGACTAAATAACGACATAACTGATCTGATGTATTAATGTTACTGATGAACTCACCGAGTCAGAGACAGCCACATGAACAAAGCTGTCCATTACAGCTGGGCTCAGCTGGTCCATGACCTCTATCATTGGTTTGTCATCATCCTGGAGGGAGAGACATTTATAGAAGGAGCTATTTTTAAAGCTGCGTCACAGAGTGTGACAGAATCCACGGCTGCAGCTCTAGACACACCTAGAGTCAGAAGCCTTTTCTTGCATCCAGCTATTTACATCTCCTCTTTCTTTCTGTACTGACTATTTACCAGCAGCTGTCATTGAACTCTATATTTATCTGTTTTGCCAAGTCACTTGTCAGTTTCCTGTACTGTACCTCAGCATGTCCCAGAGCTGTGAAGAGGCAACGTATTTCTCTCAACACGCCAACCGCCAGCTTCCTCGTGCTGATCTGACACGAGCAGAGGAGCAGCAGAGCCAGGCCCTCGACCGCATGCAGCACTGAGCAATGAGGGCTTCGTTCTGGAAGTCTGGGGCTTGACTGACAGGGAGAGAAGAAACATTTACCAAAATTAACAGGGATTTCTGGGATGTTGGTTTCATAAGTGACCAAATAACCAGGTGTGTCTGTAAATGAGTTCAACTTAGCGCTGCGATGTACAAACCTCGACTCCGCCTCGCGTCTTCCCCTGGAGCTGCAGAGCTAACCTCCACTGTGTGAGCAGCTGGAGGAGAAGCTTCACAGATGCATCCTGCAGACCCTGATGTGTGTCTTGAACCTGGTAAGGTTCAGAGAGGCAAAAGAAGAAGGGCTGTCATCTTTCGCTTTCCACATCATTTGGATTAATCCTTTTTTTTTAAGCATCCGAGGCTATTTTATAAATATGACTCTAGTCTTCTTTTCTTTTGGCCTCAGATTGGACACAACAGTAAAATACAACAAACTACCTTTTAGAAAATTTGGGATTTTGTGTAATTCTGGATACATTATTAGTGGTAGTGGTGTTAAAAACAATAACAGTTAATGGGAATGCTTTTAAAACATTTAAAAGTGATAAACCCTTACCTCACGTAGAAGGAAATGCGTGTAACCAAACAGAACGTCTTCCCTCCAGTCGGAGAAATCCAGTAACAGGCTCTGCAGGGAGTTCTGGGAAATGAGACGAAGCTCGTCGTCCATGTGCACAGTGAGTCTGAGGGACAGAGGACAACATAACAACAGAGCAGAAGAAACAATTCTTAGTGATTTCGACACACAACATTTAAAAACCACAGGACTGACATTAATGACATTGTAAGTAGGATCCTGTCTTAAACTCACCGTGAGAGCAGGTCAATGAGCTCAGGTTTGGACATGCCATCAGGGAGGATGCGAGGAATAGCAGCCACGCACGTTCTGAACAGGTCAATCTTAGGCTTCCGTTCACCACTGTCAAGAATAGATGGGGATGAAAAGCTTTTATTCACCTTCCCTGACTCGAAACACAGGTTTCCTTTTTGAATTCAACTTTGAGAACGAATGCCTTCAGCACAAAGTCTAATAAACGCAACAGTTTCATTTCTGCACTTTGAAGCTACATACGTGATCATGTCCTCTGGTTCTTTGTTGAGCATCTGGGCGCTGGTGAGCATCATGCAGCGTCCCACCTCCTTGTCCAAATGTCTGAGGATGCTGTCCAGTGCCTTTCTGACCTGGGAGTAGTACAAGGACATACCTGAGGGGAACACAAACAGACAGGGACATGGAGTTAGGAGACTAAAGTCAAACTGCACTAACAAGAGAAGCCCACAGACACAAACAGACCTATTAGCTTGGCTTCCTCTTCAGTGAGCGTCTTGCTGAGATAAGTTTTCTTCTTCTTCAGAGAGTTTCCAGAGGGCAGGGTGGCTCCTGTGTTGGGCATAGGAGGCTCTCCGTCCTTCTGCTGCAGAGCATCTGCGATCACCAGAAACGCCCGCAGACCAATGTTCATACGCTGAAACACAGACAAGGCTCAGCATCCTTAGTAACAGGCAACAGAGTCTGTTCATCCAGAGCAATGGGGAAATTGTGGCAGGGATCGGGCGAATGCAAGTGCTTGAAAAATATATTTACTTGTGTATATAAATGTTTATTTGGGATTATTTGAAAACACATTCGATACTTCAGAGCTGCTGAATAAGAGATGTTTTTCTAATTAGAGGGGATAGATAAAACAGCTCCTGTTATCTAAGCAGTTTATTGACGTTTAATCCAGCATTATATTGGACTGTGAAGTTTTCAGGGTAATCAACAACATACTGCATTGGTGAGTGTATATATTGTCTCTACTGTTGTTTCTGTATCTTTACGCCACCAGATCATCTTTGTAACCCGAGAGACACCCTGCAGTCAATGTCTGGGTTTGCTTTTCCTTTTTTTTTTACCTCTGGGTTCAGACTGAAAGCTTTGGCAGGCTTCCCAACACTCAGCAGGTCAAAGATGATTTCCTTCATGGCGAAATCCAGTTTCTCCTGAGCAGAGGACAAACAAACTGGTGTTAGAGGATTTCAGAGTTAATGCAGTGTGAGCCACCGGCAACATAATTAATCAAATGATTATTAGTTAGTTGTTAGTATTAAATCAACCTTAAAAGCATTGGTGTATGTACTAAAAACATCAACCTCTAATACGGCCATTAGATAAATAGTAATCAATTTTGATAATGGTTTCTACTGAAATAAAAAATAAGAAAAACTCTGAAGGCCTATATTCTTGGTTATCCTGTATTTTCATTAATGTTTTTACGGTTTGACCTGTTTCAACAACTTTGTCGATAAAAATGTGGGATTTAAAATAGATGTGTCGGGCAATTTTATACACACCTGAGCAATAAACTGGATAATCTTGACAAAGATGTTAAGGGGCATGTCTCTGGGCACGACGCTACGACTCCCCTTGGGGAACAGAGTGGAGGTGATGGACGTCAGCCGACTGGGGGGAGAGAGAAAAAACCCATATGTTGCTTTAATGACACACAACGATATTAAAAATCAAGAATAATTTTAAAGCGATTAGA
Source organism: Pleuronectes platessa (assembly GCF_947347685.1). Classification (NCBI taxonomy): domain Eukaryota; kingdom Metazoa; phylum Chordata; class Actinopteri; order Pleuronectiformes; family Pleuronectidae; genus Pleuronectes; species Pleuronectes platessa. The sequence goes on along the minus strand of NC_070640.1, from coordinate 6,377,945 downwards.
TAAGGTATTGATTACTAGTTTCAAAATGCGTCTTGCATTTTAATGTTCAGCAATGAAAGTAGATATGGCTTATACCTCTGTGTTCCAGTGTTGCTCTCGCACTTTATTCGGATCATGTAAACCCACAGTAGACGGTAGAGGGATTCCAGAGCCACACGTGCCATCTTGGGATCTTTATTCTGCGTTCACACAAAGATAAATGATGAGTACAGTATTTCACAAATCTCCATTCATACCCAGAGTCTTGGAAAGAAATGTGACACAAGCTGTCCCTTCTAGATGTGTCTTCATTTATTATTCACTACAGATACTGTTTTCTCCACATTTACAGAGCGGTCATGAATGAAACTTTACAGAAATCTGTATAGTCCCTCTATGTTTTTAAGCTGCGGTGTTTCCCTTAAGGCACTACATACTCATGGTGGATTTTATAGCTGGAGAGGTGTTCAGTAGCCCTAGTGCAAGGAACTTGTTTAGCGTAGTTCCTTCTTGTTTATCACTTAGTCAAAATCCTTCCCCTGGGGCAGAAATTTATTTCACAGACAAAGTAGTTTTTGTGCGTGAGCCTCACACTACTTGTGATCTGTACAAATAATCCCCTACTCTAAGGAATCTTGAATTTGCAGTGGTATCAACAGAAAGGCTGACCTTGAGGTTGGAGAGGCAGTTGTTGAGGAAAATGTGCCAGCGGCTGAGGAAGAACTGCTTCTGACTGACACACAGCAGGCATGTGGACGGAGAAGGGACAGAGGGGAGACATTAGCATCAGGCACTTCAGACGACAGGTAGTTAAGTATCTTAATCAAATTCAGTTTTCCTCACCAGTTTACTTCATGAAGTATGCAGATTATTACCTGGAAACTGGGCTTTCCACTCATTAAAGCTTAAATCTAATTTCTTTCTTTTTCCTTTGTCACTGAATAACAATAGGCAATCGCATTATTTGAAATTGAAGTGAATTTTGGTCCAGAATCATGTTCACTTGTTTCACAGCTGATAAATCCCTCATTAACCCACTTTTCAATGTCTGCCTCTGTGTCATTAAGCCAGTTAAATAAAACACAACTAATATTTGACTGTTTAATAAGAAGAACAAGTGAGACATTTAATTCATTCCCGATACATTTATGTTACGGCCGTCTCGTGAGCAGATTTAAAGCAACAGCCGTGTGAACAAAACCTTAGAAGTGAGAAAAAATGTCAACTTCAAGTTGACCTACAGGAATGTGAACTTTGTCTCTTGTCTGTTGAATCATCAGTTAGGTCATCAAGGTCTGCATGCAGATCATTCTTAAACATGAATACCTTGCTAATGATCGGTGTGAGACCAGGTACACCCTCGTCATGAATTGTTTTTTGAAATGCTCGATTTGAGATGCGCATCGTTGCTCTTCTATCTCAGACACTCAGAATGTAAAAGAATAACAATTAAGGGAATACATTAGATGACAGTCATTCCTCTCATGTCATGACCATTTAGCTCTGACGTGGTGGTGGGTTGTATGTTTGTGTGCATTCCAGTGCACCAGTCGCTTGGAAACGTGAAAAAAGAAACACAAAGATTGTATGCAAAAAGGTGTGTCAAGTCTCGAATGCATGGTAAAGTATTTTCAGAATCTGTTGAAGGAAGCGTGCGTATTGACTGAGTGAGATGTCTGCGGCCCTGAGGAGGAACCCACTCACATCACAAATAGCACATCACCAGCAGACATCCTGCCAAGTCTTGTTATCAAATCTGTCAGTGACATGGTTGTGGAATAAAAACCAAAAGGTGGAGAAACCTGGAACCTGGATTATGACAAAACCTCTGTCTGATCAGATCAATTCCTTCTGAACAACTTTAGTTTTTCTCAGCCAATAAATCAACTTCCATAAATCAGTGTCTGTTTCGGACTTGAAGAGAGGTTAGCACTAAAATGGAGTTTGGATCAAACTTGAAACTACGCCATTTACACCGAAACAAGAACAAAAACCTAAAAGTTTTATACTATAGGACAAGAATGGCGTTATTGGAAGGATCTTGTTTTGAGAAAAGTACTGATAATCCTGTGTCATAAAAAGTGTTTTGCCTGTTCTATTACGTCCTTAACTTTCATGGTTAAAGCTTTTGAGCAGTGGCAGAGGGAATGTTCATACCAGTCAGTTAAACAGATTTTATTGCATGCGTATCCGCTTGAGACTGCTTGTCCTGATCAGGGAGATGTACTGCAACTAATTTGCCAATTGCCCCGCCAGCTTCCACGCTCTGTGGCCAAATACTGCCCCTCTGGCTTCGCTTCCAAAACAACACTGTGTGCTGCACGTTGCACTCCTGCCTCCTTCCCATGCAGAGATAAAAGCCCATATGCTGGAGAGTTACAGTAAGTGCTTTCACCAATTGCTGGTAATGGAGAGGAAATGAAGAGAATGAGCGGTGACGACACAGACTATGGGGAAGAAACTTACCAGAGAGTGTTTCTTCCTGGAGGACAGGTCCAGCGTGGTGTCGTGCAAACTTTCTACAAAATTTCGAAGACACGGCACGTTCACCTCATTCTTCACAGTCTGAGAGAGGACACATATTGCACAGGTCACTATCATGCACATTTCTTTTTAGCAGTTTGCTTTCACCAGTGTCTTTTTTTCTGCTTTACATGATGCAGAAAGACAAGACACTACATATTCAGGACTATGTATTTAGAACAGCAGACACACTGTTCTGCAGATATACAGATAGATTTGAATTCAAAGACAAACAATAATATGTAAAATTTTGCTCTGGCTTGAAATGTATCTAAAAATGAATGATGAGTATGTAGTAAATTACTATTAGTCTGAGCATCAAGAGGAAATGCACTTACAGCAGCTACAGGTACGAGTATCTCCACAAAGAGTCCGGCTAATGAGTGTTTAATGTCTTTATCCTTCACTTCCAGGAAATACTGCGCACACTCCTATAGACAGAAAGAGAGACACGGGCAGAGACAGTGAGAGAAGCAACATGTCTACAGGATAGTTCAGCAAATGCAAGGTTAATGATTCAAATCCAAGTTTCGTTATGGGTGAAATGAGGAAAACTCTCAATGCTGCAATTACCATCCAATGGCCAATAAACACAGCACTTAACCGCCTATTACTTGGAACTTCTCAGCAGTCAGCAGGACAGCTCCATGATTGGCCCTTAAACTGCTTCCAGACATGAATGTATGCAGTGAAACAGTGTACCTGCATGAACTGGAAGGAGGCTTCAAAGTCTTCCACCGGGTACATTTTGATGCGGAAGAACTTGAGGCCCATGATGAGGCTGATGGTGGACTGGATGACATAGGGGCTCTGCTCCTTCTGCCTCAGCTCCTTTAGCTCAGAGATGAACTTCTTCCTCACTGCTGGGAACCTGAGGAGGAAATGGTGACCAGATGTGAACAGTTACTCTCTACTAATGAGGTCATATCCAAATCTCAGAAAAAAGATTTGTTTTTCCCAGTTTTTCTATTTGGTAATATTGTGAACTCTTAATCCGCTACGCAACTGTTTGTTTTTTTGCATGTGCACATAAGTGTGTGTACTCGTGTGTGTGTGTGTTTATGTGTTTGTGTATGTACCAATCCAGATAGATTTTCCCAACAGTGCTAGGCAGGTCTATATTTAGAAAGGCATCTGGAGGGGTGATGTGGAGGGAATGTGTGTGTGTGCGCACTTGTTCAGAGGGCGTCTGTGTTTTGTGCACATGCTTGTGCTTGCTTCACGGGGGTTGCCACAGCAGTTAATTTGAACAGTCATCAGCCTTCTCTTTGGTGAAGTTTGAATAAGACATACATAAACTTCTTACTCTGTTAAACCGAGTCGGGAAAACACAAAGACAATGTCAAGCAGAAAGAATGTGTGACCAGCGTGTGCACCCTTCACTGTTTTCATTGAACCGAGTGTGAATAATGCAGTACAAATAAATAACACTGAATTTTCTTAGAAGTTCAACCAAGTGGAAAATCCATTATCTACGCAGAAAACTGTCCGGGTTCGCTAAAATAGGTCCCAGTGTATTGAATTTGATCCTTTACCAGATCGATAACTGTGTCAAATGATGTGATGGTTCAGCTGGTGTGTGTGTGTGTGTGTGTGTGTGTGTGTGTGTGTGTGTGTGTGTGTGACAGTAGTGATTGAGCTGCCCTGTAAACCAACACATTCACCCTCACAGTAATAACTTCTTGGAAAAAGGGAACAACCCTCATCTCTCATCACGCACAACATGGTGAACAGAGGAACATCATCTGGACTATCATTATCCTCCGCTACCACGCATACACACAAATATTTCTACCAGCACACACACAGACACACACACACGGGCGGCTTTTGTAATTGCTGTTTCTACCAGAAAAGGGGTCACAGCACTGAACTGTGACAAACTGTCAAACCTCTTCAATAGATCTGAGATATTTAATGCACTTTAATTGATAATAAGATTTCCCCTTCAGTTGGTATGTGATTAAAAGGAGATTAAGTCAACACATTTACGTCAACAAATACAACTACCTCCCTGTATACATACAAACATGTAATGTGTATGCACACACAAACACACAAGCAGTATAAGCATTAATTTGTAAACATATACAGTACCTGGACTGAGCCACGACTCCCACTACTTCAGCGTAGAGGTCAGCCACGATGTGCATGTTGCCAGTGTTGGGTCCCAGATACCTTAGAGGCAAAGATAAACATCAATATCAATGGATAAGTCTGTGACAACTATACACTTCTTTCATTTATAAGAGCTGTGAATACGTGCATGTTGATGTCATGCCTGCATTTTAACTCCAAGGGCCTTTCATCCAATGCAAATAAGTAACTGGGAAGGTGTACAGTCATAAACATTATTTCAGCCAAAGTCCCAGTTGCGTTATCTCTCTTACCCTTCCTTATATCTGAAGTGCTTGAAGGCCAGGTTTATAACTTCTTGGATGAGTCCATCCAACAGAGGATGGAGTGGGATCTGGATAGAGAGACAAAGTTGTCAGTCATAAATATTTAAATATCCCATTTTGCTCAAGTCTAGAGCATTTGGTGTAAAGTTGTTGACTTTATCAAGAGTGAACTGGGAAATGCAGCAAGTTGTGAATAAGAGAAGGGAATTTTACAAACAATTGTTTCTTAAGGTTGTTTTAATTTGCAGTATGACAGTACACAGGCATCAATATTAACAGATTAAAACAAAGAAAAACCCACAAATTTACCAGTTATTGTCCAGGATGGCAATACTGTCTATAGACAAATTCCTTTAAAAGTTAAACCTACTCATGTTAAGAGGTTTGACACATTCAGCCTTTTGAGAAGATCTTAGTGCAGAATGACACTCACCTGTTTTAAAACCTCTATAAGCACTAAAGAAAAGATGAAGTCTATTGCCAGATCTCTTCGCTCCAACAAGTAGTCCTTCTGTTGTTCATCACTGAGACACAAACAGAAAGGTGATACATCATATTCACAACACATGGAAGGATTTGAACTAAACTTAAAGATACTATAACTTGTATCTCCAGATCATTAACGTTTGGAGCTGACTGGTCAGAGGTCAAGGTCAATAAAAACATGGTCAGAGAAATAGATTTTCCAGGATATTGTTAAAACAATTGACCTTGTGAGACAATCTAAAGATTTTGTTTGTCGAAAATGATTCTGCATCAAGTGATGTCATATGTTAACTGTCATCATGAAGAAGTCACGAAATGAAATCATGCATGTAGTTCAAAAACACATTTATCATGCTATCCTGTAGTAGAATAGAAATGACCTAAAGCTTATATCGATAAAAACATTATTATGATTGTGTAAGAGTTATGTCATCGTGACATCACTATGAAGTCAGAAAAGTGTGTCATACACTGCATTGACTGAGCCACAGTCAGCTTATTTAGATTTAGATAGAATGGTATAAATTATATCATGATAATAAGTTTCCTACTCAATAGTTTACAGGTCAGGACAATATTTATGATTAAAAGAGACATGAATCCCTAAGATTTGTTTTTAAAAAAATTCACAATCTATTCCAGTGAAGGAAAAAGCTCTTTATCTGAGTCTGTGTTCTCTCACTTTTTTGACTTGGTGTTGGCCCTGGGTCGATACTCGTGGGACTCGTCCTCCAGGCCGTTCTGCCTCTTGTACCAGTCGAACAGAGTCCTCAGGATGGACGGCAGGCAGTACTCGGCCAGAGAACTCATGGAGCTGATCAGCTGCAGAGACGATATGAGGAAGAGCAGGCGAGGGCGAGGAGAGAGAGAGAAGAAAACAAGAGGTTCATATCCCAAATAACCTTTATGCCTTGGTTTGTATGAAAATGGACAAAAGAGGCAACACATATTGGTGACGTGTCCATGTCAGATAGACGTACCTGGTCGAACTGTGGATCTTCTCCTCTCTGTAGAGATTTGTTAAGTGGCTTCTCCTGGGAGATAAGAAGACATCACGTCAGAGGAGACAAACACACAAACCAATCCTCAAAACTTTCTGTCTTTCCTTTATTATGTTTTCAATGTTTGGACCTAAACTCTCAGGGAACAAGCCTCATAGCCGGATTCAAAACTTAAGATTAGGTTTCAGTTTTGTCTGAATTTATTCACTTAGATCAGATCAAACAAGGTTATGGACTAATCCTCCTAGGACCACTCCACATTTTACATTGTGCTCTATCATTTACATTAAATCACCAGCAGCAAATGAAACAACCAGCAGCACCAGTTTCTGACTCTCTGTGTAACCGAGACACAGAGGTGGTATGATGGTTGAAACTGAAATAAAATTCAGTCAGTTCATTCAGTTATTTTTTCATTAGTGGGACTATTCTTTTTTATTTGTCATTGTAATCAATTCATCCTTGAGACCAAGTGGACCATTGTAACAAATTAAAACGTCCCTCATGGCGTTTCTTGAAATATTGTTCTAACAAGATTGGAATAGACAGACGACCCGAAAACATTATGCCTCAGACTATGACTGTCCTCAGCACAGACACAGATGTATTAATATTGTTGCATGTTTACTGCTCTACACTGTTTGTTCCCTGGTTTTGTTTAGAACAACCTGGGATATGCTCCCTTCATTGTTTCCCTGAGAAAAAAGGTAAATATAGAAATAAACAGATTGAAAACCTATCAAACCTGTTCTCATTTAATAAATACATAAGCCTTGATTCTGCACACTATTCAAGATAAAGTCACACTGCACTGTTCTTTTCACAAGTCAAATCACCAGTATCTATCGAAGCCACACTGAATAACAGAGGTGCTAAATGAGTCTGATGCAAAGTGACTCACCAGTGGTTCGGCCATGATGATGCGGATCTTGCGTTCGGAGAGCAAGGTGAAGTTGGCAAACAGGCTTTTCAGGACGAACTCGCCCGGCTTACTCTCAGGGTCCACGTTGACGGGCGCCATGATGACAGGACCCCTTCTCTCGCCCAAGGTTCCACTGACTGGAGGGAGTGGTGGTTTCAGACCCACGGGAGAGGCTGCGGAGAGATAGGACCAGTCAGTCAGGGTGAAGCAGAGATATTAAAAGGCCCCTCTCAGACGCGGAGGGGGAGAAAAATACTTTTATTACTGCTGTTGTAATTCTTTTATCTTATCTCTATTTGAGGCATATTATATGTTCTGAGTTTGAAACCATTTCCCCATAATTTCGGATTTTGGGGAATGTAAAAAAGCAATTTAGATTTTGTAAGTTAGCATTGAAAACCGTGATTGTAGCGTATATTTGTTAATGTTTTGGTGGTTGGAATGATCTATTTTACTTTATCTTACAAATGTACACATGGATTTACTGTCAATGAAGTACTTTGGTACAAAAGAAAACTTCTGAAACCTGGCGATTTCCAATGAAGCTCTGGATTCATTCTTATTTTTCTGTGATTTCTAAGCTGATTTAAGGAGGTAAACAATGTGAAATGTGTTTTCTGGTTATTTTTGACAGATATCCGGTGCTGACAGTTTTACAGAACCTTATTGGCCTCCATGATTTATGGGTCTCACCCACTACAGCAGCTTCAACTGCTGACTGTGTTTATAAACAGCCAAAACAGCACTAACTAACTTTCACTTGTTTTTTCGAACATCAGCATGGACCTGGACCTTTGTCTCATGTAAGTCGCTCAGTAATCTCCCAAGCCCCATCCACCTCCATAGCAGGGTCATATACTACCACCTTAAATGCCTCTCTCACATACGGCCTCATACTCTCTCCATGCTTCTCTCGTCCTTAATTAATCACTGACTGTAATGAACAAACAATACTTGTCACATCAGAATCATATTATTTTCCTTCTGTAATGTTCAAACTCTTTAGCAATGATTAATTCATGCTGAGGCAGAGTCCAGGTTTGAGTGCATACTCTTTCTAGGCACACACACACACACACAGCCCGATGTTTTCATTCCTGCCTTCTGATTGCATCATTAGGGAAACTGGGCACTATTAATTCTTGCAACGATAAACAAAACAGAGAAAGACACACAGGGAGTCGCCGGAGTCTAAAATGAGAGGGAGAGGCAGAAAGCAGACGAACAGACGGGAACAAACAACGGGTATTTCCTGTGATGCATCTCTAAGAATATGAACGAATCCCTTTAATTAACAACACATTACTTCAGCGTCTCTTTAATATGCACTATAAGAGCGTTAAGCAAGACATGTCAACATGTAATGAAAGAAAAAACCCAAACACCTTCACACAGGATCAAGGACAGTATTAGCAACGACTGAAGCAACAGCCAACAGAGCAGGCTTGTTGGACCGAAGCACATTAGCAGGTTTGATTTGCTGCAATTCCTGAAAAGAACAAGGTGAAGTAACAACTGTGTGCTGTTAATAACTCATCAGGTCTATCTCTGTCCTTTCATGACCACATGATTGTACCTCACTGAAGAGGTGAGATGTCCATGGACACTATACTCCCAGGGCAGGACAGCAGGACCCCCAGCCTCATTCACTGCAAACTGTTTGTTAGACACGTGACGACTCGAGCGATGCAAACATGCGCGCAAACGACCCCCCCCCCCCCCCCTGCACGCTTACCAAGGCCCTTGATGAAGCTGATGACACTTGCCCTGCTCCATCTAGTTGGCACTTCCATGGTGCAGACAGCCACACAGTGGGACACAGATACAGTAGGAAAAGTTGGGTAAAAATGCTGGGAACCAGTGGGATGGAGAAGGTAAGTGAAACCGGGAACTGGGAGGTTAATTCACCAAGTAGTTTACAGGGTTGAAAATACAGCTCCCATGATTAACAATTAAAAGTATTTCCTTGCAGGAGATTAGAGTCTGTCTCCATCACCCAACTACTCCAACATGGCGGTAACGTCTGGCTTGGGTGCTTTCAGATTGTTATCCGAAGCTAAAAGTGTAAGGCTCCATCCTTCAGAAAACCACAGGCAGGTAAAGTGAGAGGCATGTGCCTGAGGCAAGAAGGAAGACTCTTGACAGCAGCATTACAGCTGTATCCTGCATTCGATCCAACTCAAACAGGAAGACACTCTGCATCCAAAGAGCGGAAGAGCCATAACCACAGTGAGCGACTTGAAGCCTGCGAATGGTGCAATAACAGGACGGGACGTTGTCAAAGCATCTTTTAAAAGTTCAAGAAGAGAAACTTATTCCACAGTGCTGCTTCAGCAGAGGCCTTGGTGGATCGCTGGCTGTGTAGGGCCCCATGCTTGACAGCTACATGAGCTTACAGACCACCTATCGGTTTCTAGTTCAGCTTCTGCTCCACCTCCTGCCAGCCGTCACGTCTCTGTGGGACACCTCCCTTGACCTTGGAATCCTTGAAGTCCATTGGAAAGTTGTGCTGAAGTAAAGTGCTTCTTTCAGAGTGGTCTTGTGGCTGTCCTTCAGTTGTCAGTAGCAGTTAAGTAAAGTCTGCTCCTTGTGGAGATCTGACCAGAAGAGTTGGGTTGGAATTTCAACACTGCCCCGAGAGGGAGGCGAGGGGAGGAGGGAGGAGCTATATATAGACTACTGGCGGTCGTTCTCTTACATACCCACCACTCCCACTGACCCCCTACTCATACACAAGTGCACACACAAGCAAACAGATATACTCACAGACACACAAACACACACACACATACGGAGAAGTAATATATCTGGGAAAAAAGTTATGCGGTCGAATGGTAAAGCAAGTGGTATGAATCTAACTCAAGGTAGACGGTAAACAGAGCTAATCGGGAACTGCTTCACCACGACATGACTTTAAAGTGTGAGTAAATACGTGTGTGTGTGTGTGTGTGTGTGTGTGTGTGTGTCTTATGCACGTCAGTGGGGAGAGCAGAGCACAGAGTAGGACGTCATAACGACGTCCAATAGAGCTGTCGATAAGGCGCACCAGAGCGCTTCCTGGGACCCTCGTAGAATTCTGCATGACTCTGCATTTTAAGAGATGAATCAGCAGATATCCGTCACATGTAGTCAATACAAGCCTATCTTGGTTTACAGCACAATGTATATCCTAAAAGGTTTACTACCACAAACACACAGCGACGACCCTCAGCAAGACCTGGCAGAACCGAATCTGACACTGTGCGACTGACTCATGACCAACTATGGTAAGCAGACAAATCTGTACATATTAATCATGTATTCACGTTTATAATTGAAGAGTTTGACATGTGGTTACAAATCTTAAATATTGATTCTCAACAATCACATTAAAATGCCGGCCTTGTCCTCTACTCTCGAGATTACACAAATTGTAGATGTCACTATTAGAGCATGAGAAAAGTATTTCCACTTAGATTGAGCTGGAAGGTCAAAATACTGTGTTTCTGTTTTTACAGCGAAGCACCTCAGGAGGTAGAGAGGGTCGTCTCTGAACCTGATGGTCAGTGGTTCGATCCCCGGCTCCCCGATGGGCACCCTGATTTGGAGAAGATACTGAAGATACTGCTGTATGAATCTGAACAAATTAACAGCACTGAAAGAATGTGTGTGTCGGTGATAAGACTCGAAACTAGACCATAAATCATGTACAGACAAATAAAAAGTTGCTGCAGCTTGCATCAAAAATGTGTGTGTGTGTGTTTGTGTGTGTGTGTGTGTTT